>NW_020175442.1:1453889-1475900 GCF_003031525.2 Neophocaena asiaeorientalis asiaeorientalis | reverse complement strand
TGCTGCCTCTCTCTTTGGCCTTTTTTTTTTTTTTTTTTTTTTTTTTTTTGCGGTACGTGGGCTTCTCACTGTCGTGGCCTCTCCCGTTGCGGAGCACAGGCTCCGGACGCGCAGGCTCAGTGGGCCATGGCTCACGGGCCCAGCCGCTCCGCGGCACGTGGGATCTTCCCAGACCGGGGCACGAACCCATGTCCCCTGCATCGGCAGGCAGACTCTCAACCACTGCGCCACCAGGGAAGCCCTCTTTCGCACTTTTTAATGTAAATTGTTCCCTGAGGGGATAGGTCCATAGGGTGGATCACCCACGGGTGGGGTGGGTTCTTCCTTAGAGCCCAGCCTGAGAAACCTCGTATCTATTTAAGGACATGGACAATTTAGAACTATTATAAGCAAATTAACAACATATTCAATTTAGCCCTCTTTATAAAATGGATGTGCCCGAAAATAATATGAAGAGGCTTGTTTAAGAGAAAATTTTCCAGACACAAGTAGCTCTCCTCTATTATGAATTGCTTTTTAATTATATCCTAGGCAGACTTTCTTTTGGCTGCTTTCAAAAAAAAAAAAATAATAGTAGCTTCCCTTCATTGTTGTGTAGGAGGAGACACATTAAGACGGTGAACTCTGGAAAGAGACCTGGGTTTAAGTCTCTGCTGTATCCTTTGTGAGCTATAGAAATTCAAGCTTTTTTTTGACTTCTTAGTTTCCTCATCTATAAAACTGGGATAATAATAGTCTTTGACATACTTATTGTGAAAGATAAGTGAAGATAATGAATATAAGTAGGCGCTGTACTAAGCCCTTAATTAGCTACTAGTATTTTACGACAGCATGACCAGACAAACAAGGTTCAGGTTTCCAGTCTGCAGTCCCATCTACTGTTCTGGCAAGCTTTGCCCTTTAACCTCACACTTAAGATAGCCTGTTCTGAGATAAAGAAATCACCTGTGGCTCTTAGTACAAGATGAGCTGAAAGAGAAAGAAGCATAGCCAGTCCACACCTCATAAGCCTTGACTATAACTTCAATGGTCCCATGAGCAGCCCAGCAAATTCCCCACCTCTCAGTCTGACTCATGCATGTCCGGTGGTGACGATGAAGCAGAAACATGGAATGTTATACATTCCAGAGGAAGTGTTATCAAGGATGTTATCACTGCTAACTTTTTGTTTATCAGTGAAGGAACAAACTAGAATCTCCAAGGTTGCAGAGGAACCTACCTCAGAAAGTACCCATTTTCTCTGGAATAATGGACACTGAATCCTTCTTTTCCTGGTGTGCTTTATTTACCCGGCCCTCAGCTCTCTCTATGTTCCCTCCCATCTCCCCACATCCTAGCTTGAACAATACCACCCCCTCCCATGTGCTTGATTTGTTATTCTCCAGTTGATGGTATTTATGTGAAACTCTAATTGCTGTTTTCCTCACTCTTTAATGCTTCTCTCTCTTCTGGGCCTTATATTTATAATTTATAACTTCTGGTGGGAACATTCCAAAAATTACTGACATAAGGTCGGTACCCAGCCTAGCACTGTTTGAGGATAGTTTCATTTTTTTCATCACTGTGAGGAAAGGAGTTATAATATTCTTAGAGCGGAAATAATTTAATGCTGGGAATACATAAAGTAATTCACTGATAAATTCTATTGAGAGATACTCTTAAAATAAACGTCTTAACAAAACCACCAAAGCCACCTCAGGAGAAGCTTTTCAAATAATTTATCAAGACCGCATGGTTATCATTTTAAGACAGGTTAAAATCTGTGCCAAAAGAAATGACTTTTAATACTAGAACAGACCCTGTGTGGAGCAGTGAGTGGCTCTGCTTAACTGTGGAAAGAAAAATACAAAAGCTCTGTCAGGCGTAGTCTTTCTAAACTAAAAGGATTTAGGAAGTGGTAACTATAGATAATAAACAAAAAATACATTTTTTCCATGAAGAAGCTAAAGGTGTTTATTCTGAACACAAAGGGTTTCTCTCTTTTGGGACAAAGAACAGGTTTTTCTTTTCCTGTTAGTGACTGTTTTTCTTTCTCTTATATGTTGTTATTGTCTGAATAAGACAGCTTGCATTTATTTATGGCTGGGTTCAGAAGACGCACGTATATACACAATGCAGGGTGCTTGCCATCCAGAGGGGAATACACAGAAAAAGGTTCAGGAGACTGTGTGTCTCTCTAGCATCTCTCCCCTGTGGTGTTGGAATGGCACTGCGAGGACGTGAGGATGTGCTCCCGGCCCGCCTGGCAGGGCATCAGCTCAAAGAGCTCAGGCTCCCAAGGACAGAGCCAGCGCGAGGCAGAGGAACAGGGTCTGCTTCCGCTTTGTGGATGCACAGAAGCCTTTGTTAAAAGATGAGTATCATTTCAAATATTCTGAGAATATGGCTGCTAGGCTCTTTAGTTCCACGTCCCAACATTTTTTCCTAAAAAGGGGTGGAGGCGGTGTATTGCTCCAGAGCTGTGTGTAAAGTGTTCTTTTAACACCGGGGGCTATACTTCCTGCTTCTGGCTGCGCTGGGAGCCAGCACGGAAAGGAGAAAACCGCGAATCCGTCCCCACGCCACAAGTTCCCGAGAGGCCCCGGACTCCGGGTAACACGCATTAGTTCTACAGGGCTTTGGGGGAGTATATGAGAGGCTAAGTCGCTGCTCTAAATGTCTTTTCTGATTTCTGCCATTTCCCGAAGGAGTTATTCCACTTTGTGTAAAAGAGAGTAATTATTGAATATCATCAGGACTGGATACAATTGGTGTTCCGTTCAATTCAACTGTCCCCTTGGAGCGCCCCCTTCAGGCCGGGCGCGATGGCAGTGGGAGGTGGGAAAGGGAAAGAGATGCAAAGGTAACTTGGTCACGGATTCTGCCTTCAGGAGATGATAATCTATAATTTAAGGTAGGTCAAGGGTAAACTAGCAGTAAAAAGAAAGTCAGCCTCACTCCTGACAGAGGCATCTCTTTAACGAAGAAGGCATGCAGCCGTGAGAGGAAACGGCTCTGAGAATCATCTTGGCCACGTTGTGGTGGTCTGTTACACAGCTGCTGGTTTGGAGGAACCGGCCTTGCTCCCCAGAGGGGAGCTGTCACAAAACAGAGTGGGAAATGTCTGGCTTCCAGCCCAAGATGATTTGCATGGCTAGTTGCATTAACAACCAGGCATTTCCGGCAGTTCCCAACATTTCTGGGAATTTTCTCATCCAAAAGTCTGGAAGGCAGTTTCATTCTCCCACTTGTTACTCATGGTTTCTTTGTAGTACATCAATTATTCTGAAAAAATTCCCAGGCTATGTTGTTTCACAGAACAATGTTGGATGCATTGGTCAAATACCGAAGCAATGTTATATAGAACATATTTAAAGATGTTTAGGAAACAGAGCACATTTTTGGCTTGCTCATAATTGATCTTCCTATGAAATATACATATGTATTCATCTCAGCGTATCAAAATGGAGCCAACTCAATAAAGCAACTCATTATAGATTCTATTGAAATATACAATATATGATGCTCAAGCACACTTTTCATTGCTCCTGAATATCTAAAATCATTCATACATATATTTATCCACCCATCCATCAACAGTTTATTGAGAGTCTGACAATACACCAGGCATCAAGTCCTTGCAGTCCTTTTAAGGCTGAGTCAAACAGCTATGAATAACATTCTAGAATTGATATCATGTTTTCATTTTTTAATGGTTTTTCCATGGATCAGCTCAAAATGAACATAACCTGAGAGAGGTTGTCTTTTAAACAACCTCTCTGAATTGATGGGCTGTGATCCTAAGAATGAGGTTACATGGTTCTTTTTAGTTAAATCTGGGCAAACTTTCAATGCCAAATATTCCCTTCCAAGCTAGATGACATTTCCTCCACATATTATCTCATGTTTGGAGCTGCTGCTTTACTCAGATCATATGGCACACGTGAAAATGTAGAGGAAAGAATTCTTCTACTATTCAGACTACAACCACAAGTCACATAAACCATTTCTGGAAGGAATCTTCAAACACAGTGGTTTCTGTGGAAGGCTGGGAAAAACCCCCCATACTCTTACAGGACCACTCTGAGCTCTGCAGAGGGCTGGGGAGCAGGGCATGGGCAGAAGGAACAAGGGGAGCTTCTATGGGTAGTCACAGCCCTAATTTAAGTTTTTGACTCAAGGAGTGGAGAGGAAAATAATCAGACCAAAGTACTTCCAAAATGCAAAGTCTGGCATCCTACCTTCCCTTCTTACCCCTGCCATGCTTCTCTAAGACTCGTTCTGTAGCAGAAGCAAATCTCCCACAGTCTTATTCTTATGTCTTGAATAAGTACAGTAGACAGCTGCCTACTTGGCTACTGAGGTCATGCCCTGGCTATGTTTCTTCAGATACCTGTACCCTAAATTCAGCTCCTAAAATCTCATCATCAAAAATTAACTTCGTTGGGTATTGGGAGCTGGGTGATCTTTCAGTTTCCCCCTGGGTCATTCAATAGCAAGAAAGAATTGGAATGTTTATTGAGCTATCTTCTCTTTATTGATGGTTTATCTATCTTCACTTCTTTCTTTCTTTAACAATTCATTTTACAGATAAGAAAGCCAAGGTTCAGATAATTCAGTAATTTTTCCAAGGTCACACGTTAAGACAGAAATCCAGGATTCAGGTCCAGGTGAGTCAGCCTCCAAATGCCCACCTTTTTGCTTCACACCAATCTACCACCTTGCCAATAGCCCTTGAAAGATTAGACTCGGAGCTCACTAACTGACAGCCTGTGGGCTAATTTTTCTTGTAGATACAATTTATTCGACGTGCACATATACTGAAAAGTTTGCATTTAAGTGCATCTTAGACAGAGAAGGTCTGGCCTCTGAAGTCATCCGAGTTTGCTACTAGACTACATAGGTTGGTTTCCAGAGCTAGCTACTCTATTTTTTAAGTAGATGAAGGAAGAGCAAAGCCTTTGGGAATAGAAAAAGACAGTGGGTGAAGAGGCATTATCACCTCTAGAGCAGTAGCGGGGTAAGCTTCAAGGTAAGAGATGAGAAACGGCCAAACACACACACTTTGCAATGATGCCCAGGACCAGCCCTGTTCACTCAGACCCCACCACTGGTGGATTAATGCTTAGTCTCTGTATGAGCAAATGATTCCTTGGTTATCTCATCAGTAAGGCACACATTCAAACATTTTCCTTGCAATAATTGTAATTGTTTTGCTTTGAGACATTCAAAATCCTCTACCCAGTCTGCTTGGCCATTTGTGAAAGGGTTGCCTGGGAGTTAGGGAAGAGTCTATGCACAGGAAAGAGCATTCTTTTTTTCTGGAATAGTGTGAAGAAAATCATCATTGGGACTTTCAACTATATCCCTCTACCTAACTGTACTCT
Organism: Neophocaena asiaeorientalis asiaeorientalis; assembly: GCF_003031525.2. Lineage (NCBI taxonomy): Eukaryota > Metazoa > Chordata > Mammalia > Artiodactyla > Phocoenidae > Neophocaena > Neophocaena asiaeorientalis. The sequence goes on along the minus strand of NW_020175442.1, from coordinate 1,470,534 downwards.
TAGCCTGGGTGCCGAACAAAAAAGTCTTTAGCATATGTTTAGTGCCCTGAGATCTTCAGCTCCAGGCAATAGTGTGCTGGTAAATATGGGGGAAAACATATGCATAATATACCTACAGAAGTTTATTATACATTTTACTGGTATAAAGGATGGGTAGCATCCTTTACAATTTATAAATAATAATAAAAATTTCAATACTCTTGACTATAAATTTCATATTGTCAATTGCTTCTCACAGAATGCTTCTGTTGATTTTTGCAGAGCTTGTGTGTTTGAGGCCAACCTAATAGTTGCAATTGACAAATCACTGTAGTTCCAACATGGCTGCTGTTTGATATTTTGTTTACACTAATGAGTAAGACAAATGAAACAATGAAGATATATATTGGAACTTTACTTGTTTGGCAATGATGTGAGGGACTTCTCTGCTGAAGTGCATAGTAGTTTCTGAATACTGGAAGAATATTTCCTCATTTTTCCCTCAATGTAATGGCTACACACATGACACATTTTTTTTTTTTTTTTTTTTTTTTGTGGTACGTGGGCCTCTTACTGCTGTGGCTTCTCCCACTGCGGAGCACAGGCTCCGGACGCGCAGGCTCAGCGGCCATGGCTCACGGGCCTAGCTGCTCCGCGGCATGTGGCATCTTCCCGGACCGGGGCACGAACCCGTGTCCCCTGCATCGGCAGGCGGACACTCAACCACTGCGCCACCAGGGAAGCCCACATTTTTAAGTTTAATCTGCGTGACTAAAAATTTCCCCATCACTTTCTTATGTTTAGACAATCAATAAAGTGATAAGTCAAGTCCTGTTTTGTAGATTTGCTGATTTCTGTGGTGCAAACATTCTCACCATAGGCAATTTCAAGTTACCAAAGTGACATCTGAATATGGCATTGGGAAGGAATGTGCATGGGCACACTGTTACATAACATCACCATACACGCATAAACAGATGTAAATAACTGTAAGAGCACAGCTCATGGTAAAAATGTAGTAATATAATTAGGAAGTGATGAGTTTTAAATATTTATTACCTTTTTTTTTTTTTTTGCGGTACGCGGGCCTCTCACTGCCGCGGCCTCTCCCGTCGTGGAGCACAGGCTCCAGACGCGCAGGCCCAGCAGCCATGGCTCACGGGCCCAGCCGCTCCGTGGCATGTGGGATCTTCCTGGACCGGGACACGAACCCACGTCCCCCGCACCGGCAGGTGGACCCCCAACCACTGCGCCACCAGGGAAGCCCTATTACCTTTGTTTTTAATGAAATTTCTTTAATCATAAGTTTATGTAATCTGATTTTTAATAATGGATGTGTTTAACAACCAGCTGTCAAAATTCCCCAAAATGTGACAATTGACCCTGGTAAGCTAGTAGAAGCTGGCTCCAGCAAACCGCTGCCCTACACAGGGGACTTCATGGTTTTACAAGACTTGGTTCCTGAATTCCAGCAGAAGTTGGCTTTTCATAGAAAGTTACCTTAAGTCAGTCTCTACCTTCTTTGTTAGTACCAAGGATAACTTTAGTTTTAAAACCTGGCTCATGTAACTCTTGCTTTCTCATGGGCAAACAATATTTGGGGGTTAGCCTTCAATGAGCTTATGAAAAACACTGACGGTATAAGTTATCATGAATACTTAAAAGGAAGGAGAGCAAATTGGATTTGCTAAATAGGAGCGTAAATTCAATGAAGTTCTCAAACATATAAGCAAGGATGACTGATTGGAAGCTTAAAGTCTGAATGTCCTACGTATAAAGAGGAAATGAGAATTCATGGTTTGCATTCTTAAACTTGGCTCCAATTTAAATTATTGTTTCTCCTTTTACATCCCTTTCATTTCCCGTTATGTTATTTTGCTATGCTTCATGCATCTTTGTAAGTCACTTTTACAAAATGAGGGGCAGTATGATTACATAATTTCGGACGGTTTTTCTAAAAACATGTTTTTAAATGATAAACCAAAATACAAATTATAAACAATAAAAAACATAAGTTTCTTGTATAAGATTCAAATATGAAAAATTAAAAATTCTATTGGACTTAACACAACTATATAAAAAATGATGGGGCTTCCCTGGTGGCGCAGTGGTTGGGAGTCTGCCTGCTAGTGCAGGGGACATGGGTTCGAGCCCTGGTCTGGGAGGATCCCACATGCCGCGGAGCAGCTGGGCCCGTGAGCCACAACTGCTGAGCCTGCGCGTCTGGAGCCTGTGCTCTGCAACGGGAGAGGCCACAACAGTGAGAGGCCCGCGCACCGCGATGAAGAGTGGCCCCCACTTGCCGTGACTGGAGGGAGCCCTCGCACAGAGACAAAGACCCAGCACAGCAAAAATTAATTAATTAATTAATAAACTCCTACCCGCAACATCTTCTTTAAAAAAAAAAAAAAAAAGAAAAAGATGAAGTTCTGTTTCTCCCCCTCTAACCCATCTTTCTCTTTTCTCTTTTCCCTTTCCCTATGGGAAACCACTATTAAGTTTGATGTGAGTCCTTCAGATCATTTTTTACACATATACATACTTAAAACAAAACCTGTTTATCTCCCATGGAACTTGTCAGTGAAGGAGCCTGAACATCTCAATTTCTAGAGGTCCCAAAGTCCACTTCTCTCAAAGTCTGGAAACAAAAGCCTCTGCAGGTTTTGTACTCATGAAGGCAATTTCTGTGATTGTCTTACAGTTATGACATTTTTGCCCATAAGTAGTTCCAATGCCTGTAAATAATGTTACACAAAAACTGAATAAATATTGGGATTTTATACAGCTATTTAATTCCCTCCTACTGAAGAACACTCTTGCTGTCATGAGCTACTTGATCTTCAGGAGTCACTGCTGTCGCTAAATGCATCAGGGATAAAAGCACCTTAACTGTGATATGCTCAGAAACTGAAATTCCTGTGAAACAGGGGTGACAAATCTCATTCACGTTTTAGGATGGGTTTTCTTAACCTCAGCACTATTGACATTTTGGGCTGGATAATTCTTTGTTGTGAGGACTGTCCTGTGTATTGTAGGATATTTAGCAGCATCCCTGGCTTCTACCCACTACATGCCAGGAGCACCCACTTCCCCGCCCCCCACATTATGACAAAAATATCTGCAGATATTTTTGGATGCTCCCCTGGGTGGGAGGGAGGGGCAAATTTGTCTCTGGTTGAGAATCACTGTTTTTAGGAGAAAGCTATCAAATCTATTCATATTTTAAAAGAAGAGCAGATACTTATGGGAGACAGCAGGAAAAACAACCAGAAAAAGAAAGAGAGAGAAATCAAACTTCCAAATAAGTATACCATTTACTCTTCTATTCTTCCTCAGAGTTAATAAGATCCCTGATAAGAAATGGATTGGTATTTAAGAAAAACACTGCTGTCTCCACATATCCTGTACAAGAAACCCAAATCCCCTGTAAATGACAACCAAACCATGGCTGATGAAGAAAGCAGCCGTCCTCACCTCACCTGCTCTTGTGTGGGGAGTTACCTGGGCTCTCTGCATTTCAGGTTTTACGTTTCTGAAATGGGGAGGAGAAATCGTGGTTTCCTTCTGATTTGGCCTTTGTTAGTGTCAGACAGTGAATGCTGATAAGGTACTCTGAAAACTTGGAAAAGTGACGTCATTTTATCAAGCCCACTTCTCTTTTACGGAGGTTCGGAGAGATAAAAAATTAAGTGACTTACCTCAAATCACGCAAAGGTAGTGAACTGCAAAGCTAGGACTAAATCCTGGATCTCACGACTCGGTCCAGGCCTTTTCTAGAGATCTTGGTTTGGTGGAGAGAATTTAAGTGGGACATGGAGCTTCCCTGGTGGCTCAGTTGTTGAGAATCCACCTGCCAATGCAGGGGACACGGGTTCGAGCCCTGGTCCGGGAAGATCCCACATGCCGCGGAGCAACTAAGCTCGTGTGCCACAACTACTCAGCCTGTGCTCTAGAGCCCACGAGCCACAACTACTGAGCCCATGTGCCACAACTACTGAAGCCCGTGAGCCACAACTACTGAAGCCTGCCTGCCTAGAGCCCATGCTCTGCAACAAGAGAAGCCACCGCAATGAGAAGCCTGTGCACCGCAATGAAGAGTAGCCCCCGCTCGCCTCAACTAGAGAAAGCCCACGAGTGCAGCAACGAAGACCCAACGCAGCCAAAAATAAATAAATTAAGAAAAAAAAAAAAGAATTCAAGTGGGACAAAGAGGAACCATATCAACCCCTCCTCCACTCCCAAGTTAAGGAGTCTCTCTTCCCTTCAAGGTCTATTCCTTGATTTGTGGAATGTCCTAGACCAGTGGTTCTCAACCTTGGCTACACATTATAATCATCTGGGGAGCTTTAAAAAATATATAGATTTCTGAGCCCCAACCGTAGAGATTTTTTATTTACTTGGTCTAGGGTGGGGAAAAACGTCACTGTTTCTTTTTAAATGCTTCCCCAGGTGACTCTAGATATGTAGACAGGATTGAGAACCACTATTCTGTGCCCTCTCTATAATTTCTACTAATTTGGGGGGCAGAGGGTGGTAGGGGAAAGGAGGCAGGTTATTCTCCTGTTGTCTCTGGCTCCACTGAATTAGATCCCTGCAGGGACACAATTATTTTACAGGTGCTATTCCTCTTTTAAATGATGTCAGTGTAAGCAGGGACCTCAGCCTTTCTTTGATTTCCTGAAAAAGAAAACCCTATTCACCTGGGTAATAGATTTTTCTCAAGTTTGGCAGGTTGGAATATTGCAGTAATATAGACACTTAAAATAGAATACGAAATGCTGGTGTTCTTCAAAGACTTGACAACTCTGGTTTGTGGTTCAGATCTCTTCTCTTTCCCTTTTCTCTCCTCTTTCCCTATCTCCACATTCCTATTACTTCTAACAAAGGACGTTTTGCTTTCTCTTTTGCTGTATTATCTCCTGCTGATCCCAAGCCTTCAAGGGTCTCACCTTTCACCCCAAAGGACTTATTGTATTTTCCTAAACAAAGGCAATTCTCTCGTAAGAAGAATGCAGGGTTTAGCTCTTCCAAGGGCCTATGGACATTGTGGTTGCCTCCCACATGTCTAGTCTCTGCTTTCTTAGCAATCATCCCAGTTTTCACTTGTAAATCCACACCTCTCTGTGCAGCCCCCATAATCTGGGGGAAGCTAATTCCACCTCTGACTCCAGGACTGAGACTCTAGGCCAAAGGTTCCTTTCTTGGTTCACAGTACCTGTAAGTGTCTCATTAATATTTTCATGGTGCCTTTAGGCCAAGAAAGAAAAAATGAAACCCAAACCCAAACCAACAAATAAAATAAACCCCTACAAATCTAACACTTTTGTTTATTAAGTAGTTAGGTCCAAACAACTTAATAGTAGAATTGTGTGTGATGTCTGACAGGTGTATCTGTGTTCTTTTTGAAAAATTTAAATTTCTGCCGTGGTGCCCCTGTGAGTTTGTTTGTGGTGCCCCAGTGTGCCTCGATGCAGTCAGGAAACTGCAGCTCCAGAGAAATTCACCCCCTGGTTATATTAGTGGCTCAGGGATGGACAGATGATCGGTTTGGACTATTAAGAATGGACAAGATCTGAAAGAAGCTTCCTTACTTTTCTGAGAGGACTCATGTCTCCCTCCCTGATTGTGTGTGAAGAGGCAATTAGCCAGGAGCTGCTGGCAACACTGTGCTCCCCTGAAGAGGGGCCAGCTTTATAATGAAGCTCATCTGTGGAAGGTGAAGAGAGAGGAAAGGAATCTGGTTCTTTGACAGCATCACTAAGCAGACCCATCAAACCTACCCTAAAGTCTGTATTACTTCAGAACTACACGGACCAGTAACTCTCCTCCACTGTTTCGGCCAGCTTGAACTGGGTTTTCTGTTCATGGCTAGTGAAGATAGATTTTTATCACTGAGAACTAAATTTGGTTGTGACAGAAAGTACCTGCCTCCTCAAAACAACTTTTAAAACTTTATTTCTCTCTCGTGTGAAAGGTGTTTTGAGGTTGTAGCACAGTATAGTGACTTGACAGTCACCATGGGCTGAAGATCTTCTAGCTTTTTGCTGTGTCATACCTGGGATACAGCCCTTGTCCTCATGGTATAAAATAGTTGTTTATGCTCTATCACATCCCTTTCTCAAGATTCAGGAAGGGGAGAAGGGCACAACTCTTTCCTTTCAAATCCAGGCTTCCTGGATCTCATACAGAGCACCTCTACTTTCATATCATCGGGCAATACTTAGTCTCATTGTTATACGTAGAACAAAGAAAGCTGAGAAATGTGGACGCTATTTCAAGTGGCAATGTGCTCATATATATATATTTTAAATAAATAAATAAATTTATTTACTTTTGGCTGCGTTGGGTCTTCGTTGCTGCATGCGGGCTCTCTCCAGTTGTGGCGAGCAGGGGCTACTCTTCGTTGTGGTGCTTGTGCTTCTCATTGTGGTGGCTTCTCTTGTTGCGGAGCACGGGCTCTAGGCATGTGGGCTTCAGTAGTTGTGGCACGTGGGCTCAGTAGTTGTGGCTCACGGGCTCTAGAGTACAGGATCAGTAGTTGTGGCGCATGGGCTTAGTTGCTCCACGGCATATGGGATCTTCCCGGACCAGGGCTTGAAGCCGTGTCCCCTGCATTGGCAGGCGAATTCTTAACCACTGCACCACACAGGGAAGTCCCGGAAATGTGCTCATTTAAAACTCAAGGTTCAGTTAATAAGAAGGAAGGGTAGTATGGAAGTTGGAGAAGGCAACTGACTCAATTGGTCATCAATTGGTTCAGAGAGTAATATTTTTTACATCCCCACTATTCTGCCCCTTTAGGTGATTGACATACTGTTTGGATTTAATTGAGTCAAGATATCCAAGTCATCTCAGGCGGACAGATGATTATTAGAAGCTTCCAGTGAGGCACAGTCATATCACTGGCCCTCAGTGCAGGGCTTGGCATGGGGTAGGCGCTCAATACATACTCGTTACATGTTGACTGAATGAATGACTGATCTTTCAGCAGTGCATTTTGGCATTTCAGTAACTCTTAAAATCCTCCTAAAATCTTCTGATGCAATTTCCTATAACACACATTCACTCAGAGCTCAACCTTCAGTGAACAGCAAAGAAGAGCTGCCAGTTGGCGCTTGTGCCACATCCTTCTGTGCAATCAATACGTGTTACTGAAGATCCAGTTTTAATCAGCTTTGGGTGCTCTCCAGGGGCCCTTCTCAAATTCTCCCTAACAAGCTCATGGATGGGACCACACAACTTCCTACCCAAGTGAACATCTGAGTTTCCTTCCTCTTTCCACTATTCCTAGTTGAAGAATTTAGTATCCTGCTTGTTTTCAAGCCACAGGACTTCACACCTTCAGACTTTTCTATTCAAGTCTAAGAGCCTACGTGCCTAATGAGAATTAGAGCAATAGGCACTCACTGTAGATATACTGTATTTTAATATGCAAATGTTATCAACAGAGAGAAAGGCACTAGATGGAACACATGATATCGTTTATTCTGGAAGCATTTCCCCCTAAAATGACACAGTATTTTAAAGAAAATTAGCTTTTCATAGGCACTTGTATTTCAATAATCTAGTGAAGTTTTGCATGGTTTACTATTACATGAGAGTTATTTCTCTGCAGTGCCAGTTATGTTATTCAATAAGATACTATGCTGAATATTAAATGGCATTTTCTGTCCAAAGACACATGCAGTTTACTTTTAGCATGAATCTTCTCCCCCTGCCCTCAAATGCTAATGTACAGAAACTGATGTCTGGTGAACTCCAGAGTCAGTGCTTCTCACAGTGTGGTCTACAGATTACCTGCCTCTGAATCATGCAGTGGTTCCTGGGCTCCATGCCGGGGTTGCCGAATCAGAATTTCTTGTGGTGAACCCCAGAAGTGTGATGTGCGTTTCAAATGTGCACTCTGTGTGATTCTTGGGTACGCTAAAGTTTAAAAACCACTAACTTAGGGTTTTCCAATTAAATTAACATCATCATCACACATATTACCACTACTAATATTACAACTACTAGTAGCTAATCTATATTGAACTATTATCACTTGCCAGGGTATGGATGGAAAAAGAAATGGACGATTAGAAAATGTGCACAGAACGTAGCAGATTCAACACCTTTTACTTAGCTCCTAATAGGCTTTTTTTTTGAAACTGTGTACCAAGAGTCACCTCTGGATATGTGGTCACGGCTTTGAATTTGGTTCCACTTCAGAAAGAGATAAAAGAGAATGGCTTGTTGTAACCTATCTCCAAAGCTTTTTACATCTGTAGACAGGTAGTGTTTGGGTAATACCGGGCCCCAGCTGCGGCATCCAGTGACCATAAATGAAAAACAGATTTAGAAATACTCTTAAAGGTTGCTGGACTAATGTGACATTTTGAAAGATGAAAACAAGGAGAAACAGTAAGCAATTATTAAGAGCAGGGTAGTATTACTGGAGTGGTTTTGCAAGAAGGCGGTGGCAAATTTACTTTTTTTTTTACAATTAAAAAAAATTTTTAGTGAAATATAGTTGATTTACAATATTGTGTTAATTTCCGGTGTACAACAAAGCGATTCACTTATTCATATATATATGAATATATATATTCTTTTTTAGATTCTTTTCCCTTATACGTTATTACAAGATATTGAGTATAGTTCCCTGTGCTATAAAGTAGGTTCTTGTTGGTTATCTATTTTATATATAGTAGTGTGTATATTTTAATCCCAAACTCCGAATTTATCCCCCCTACCCCAAATTTACTTTTAATTTGTTTCTCTTGCATGTCATTATGTCTAAGGATGGCTGAAATCCCAGTATTGTATCTGGCAGTGTGGATGTATTCCCTAGAAGCTGGAGAATAATTTAGGGTTAAAATGTCACTTCTAATTTAGTGTCTACGTTTTACCATATGCTTTATTAACCTTCAGCCAAGCAATAAGATACTCATCAACACCTAGGGCATTTAATACATGTGATGTCCACGGAGAAACAGTAACCCAAAACTCAACCATTCTCCCTCCAGCTCAACTGACACATTTCCTAATCTGTTCCACATCAAGAGTACTGGTGTTGGCCTGGTGAGACTGTCACATAGGTCATGCTGTGATGTACAGTTTCATCCCATGAGGCAGAAATCATCCTGGGTGTTTTGCAGTCTTCTGCCAACTCAATTCAGCCAAGAAACAATAGGACCCCGCTGGAGATGGAGGGCATGCAAATGTTAAAGTGATTTTTTTTCGTGTGCTTTGAGAGTGAGTAGAAAGATAATAAAAAAGAAATGGAAAAGGGTAAAGGACAGAGACTCCAAATTCAGATGAGCTGCTGTGTGCTGCCAATGGACACTGAAATGGAAGCCAACCCCGTTAAGTGTCTTACAAGCTTAGACGAAGGACGTCTACCAGAGTTGCTGTCAGTTGGATGTGTCTGAGTACAGCTCAGTTCTCAAACTGTGAATCTAGCTCAGTGAGATCCAGCAACACATTCTGTCCACCAGTTTTCTGTGGTTTGTTCCTGTGTTGATGGAGAGAACTGAATTCACGGTGACAGTGAGAGTTTGAACTCTTTTCCGAGAATTCCACCAAAGGCGCCCCATCTAGTAGTTATTTCTGAAGTAATTTTGTTGATCATTGTTCCCTAGGGCCTAGTACAGTGCCTGGTACACAACAGGAGTTCTATAAATATCTGTCCAATTGTTGACCTGCTCCTTTTCCTACCCCTGCCCTTTCAAGCCCATCAGTTACAATGTTCTGTTATTTCTCTACATAGAACTCACCTCCTGCACGGGGCTCTTCATTTTCACGCCTGCTTCCCCAGTCCAGACCCTCCTGTCCTTTATTTCCAGACTGTATGATTGTACCTAACTAGTTTTATTACCGCTAATCTTTCTTCCTGTTGATCATTCCAGGCATAATGTCAGACGGATCTTTTTGAAACACCACCTTTTACACCTTTGCTTAAAAAAACTTTGAGTGGCTCCCCACAGCCTGCAGATAAGAAGACCCCAATTCCTTTACTTTTGGACCAGCCCCAGCTTATTGCTTAGACCTTAAATCTCTTTCTTTCCCTGCACATACCCCTTGTTCTAGCCACTGTCTGCTGATTATAAAATAGCTATCCCCCCAGTCATCTTGTTTGTAGTGACCACTCATCCTCTGTGCCCGTATATGGCTTGCTGTTCATTCCGGTCCACCCAGACTTTGGCTCTCACCTCCTGTGATCACTCCATCCTCGGAACTCCCATCACTTCTACTAGGACCTTGGACTATTTAGTAGGCGTTTGCCTTATCTTACACCGACACTGTTCTGTTTCTCCAGTTCAACTGGAAGGGTCTTGAGGGCAGAGACTGTTTCTCATTCATCTCAGTGTCCCCGTGTGTGAGACACTGTCTTTCATACAGTTGATGCTCAATAAATTGCTGATGATGTTCAAGAAGCCCGAGCTTCAAACTCAGCTGTGCTCTTTTTTTTTTTTTTTTTTTTTTTTGCGGTACGCAGGCCCCTCGCTGTTGTGGCCTCTCCCGCTGCAGAGCACGCCTCTCACTGTTGTGGCCTCTCCCATTGCAGAGCACAGGCTCCGGACGCACAGGCTCAGAGGTCATAGCTCACGTGCCCAGCTGCTCCGCGGCATGTGGGATCCTCCTGGACCCGGGCACGAACCCGCGTCCCCTGCATTGGCAGGCGGACTCTCAACCACTGCACCACCAGAGAAGCCCTGTGCTCTCTTTTCAATCACCTTTTGAAAAGCCTCTTTTGCAGAAGAGACAGCAATAAAAGGTTTTGGAAACCCTTTTTTTTTTCTTTCTGTCAGACTTTTATGTATCAATTAGGATATGATGTTGTTTGTCAGATATCAAAATTAATAGTTATATATGCAATTGAAGCCTCCTCAAATAAAAATGGAACTAGGATGGAGACTTCTGCGCTTTTCTATCCTTAAGCAGGCATGAAAAACTCAGCTAAGCGCAAGTCTTCTATCACTTACAGCCACTGAAAGGACGATGTCACAGTGGTCAAGAGTCTACAGTGAACCCACTTTGGAACTATCTATATCATTGGGCGCTTTATAATTAAATGGTTGCTACTTTTTGCCAAGTTTGAGACACAGTCCTTCACCTTGACTGCCTGTCATGAAATTTCCAATGAGGAGGAATGAAGCTCTCATTCCCTAGAGAGGCTGTTTCAACTTTGGTTTTTCAGGACAAGACTGAGTACAGGAGACAGGGGTCACACAGGGACAGCAGGAGGCAGAGCCAGAAGGACAACCTGTGAATTTGGATTCTAAGTTCTCTGCTTTGCCCTCAAATCCATTTTGGCCCTTTTGACAGCCATGCTTCTTTAGTAGAATCAACATATGATTATTTTTAAAAGTAAGTTCTCTAATATCAGTATGAAGTTTAACCTTATTTTTCCTCTTTGACACACATCTCTGCACATCAGGATCAGGTCCTGTTAGATTTTTCTGTGTGTATGTGTTGGGGGAGAGGGTATGGAAACATAAGCCAAATGCAAATTTCCTATTCTCAGAAAATGATAAAATGAGTGATTTTTGATAACTCAGAATATTTATTTTGAATTTTATTTTACTTATTTTTTATACAGCAGGTTCTTATTTGTTATCCATTTTATACATATTAGTGTATACATGTCAATCCCAATCTCCCAATTCATCCCACCGCCCCCACCCCCACTGCTGCTTTCCCTGCTTTGTGCCCATATGTTTGTTCTCTACATCTGTGTTTCTATTTCTGCCCTGCAAACCAGTTCATCTGTACCATTTTTCTAGATTCCACATATATGCGTTAATATACGATACTTGTTTTTCTCTTTCTGACTTACTTCACTCTGTATGACAGTCTCTAGGTCCATCCACGTCTCTACAAATGACTCAATTGTTTCCTTTTTATGGCTGAGTAATATTCCATTGTATATATGTACCACATCTTCTTTATTCATTCATCTGTCAATGGGCATTTAGGTTGCTTCCATGACCTGGCTATTGTAAATAGTGCTGCAAGGAACACTGGGGTGCATTATGGTTTTCTCTGGGTATATGACCAATAGTGGGATTGCTGGGTCATATAGTAATTCTATCTTTAGTTTTTTAAGGAAAATCCATACTGTTCTCCATAGTGGCTGTATCACTTTACATTCTCACAAACAGTGCAAGAGGGTTCCCTTTTCTCCACACCCTCTCCAGCATTTGTTGTTTGTAGATTTTCTGATGATGCCCATTCTAACTGGTGTGAGGTGATACCTCATTGTAGTTTTGATTTGCATTTCTCTAATAATTAGTGATGTTGAGCAGCTTTTCATGAGCCACTTGGCCATCTGTATGTCTTCTTTGGAGAAATGTCTATTTAGGTCTTCTGCCCATTTTGTGATTGGGTTGTTTGCTTTTTTTAATATTGAGCTGAATGAGCTGTTTACATATTTTGGAGATTAATCCTTTGTCCGTTGATTCATTTGCAAATATTTTCTCCCATTCTGAGGGTTGTCTTTTGGTCTTGTTTATGGTTTCCTTTGCTGTGCAAAAGCTTTTATGTTTCATTAGGTCCCATTTGTTTATTTTTGTTTTTATTTCCATTACTCTAGGAGGTGGATCAAAAAAGATCTTGCTGTGATTTATGTCAAAGAGTGTTCTTCCTGTGTTTTCCTCTAAGAGTTTTATAGTGTCTGGTCTTACATTTAGGTCTTGAATCCATTTTGAGTTTATTTTTGTGTATGGTGTTAGGGAGTGTTCTAATTTTATTCTTTCACATGTAGCTGTCCAGTTTACCCATAACCACTTATTGAAGAGACTATCTTTTCTCCATTGTATATCCTTGCCTCCTTTGCCATAGATTAGTTGACCATAGGTGCGTGGGTTTATCTCTGGGCTTTCTATCTTGTTCCATTGATCTATATTTCTGTTTTTGTGCAAATACCATATTGTCTTGATTACTGTAGTGTTGTAGTCAGGGAGTCTGCTTCCTCCAGCTCCATTTTTTTTCCTTCAAGACTGCTTTGGCTATTAGGGGTCTTTAGTGTCTCCATACAAATTTTAACATTTTTTGTTCTAGTTCTGTAAAAAATGCCATTGGTAATTTGATAGGGATTGCATTGAATCTGTAGATTGCTTTGGGTAGTATAGTCACTTTCACAATATTGATTCTTCCAATCCAAGAACATGGTATGTCTCTCCATCTGCTTGTGTCATCTTTGATTTCTTTCATCAGTGTCTTATAGTTTTCTGAGTACAGGTCTTTGACGTCCTTAGGTAGGTTTATTCGTAGGTATTTTATTCTTTTTGTTGCAACGGTGAATGGGATTGTTTCCTTAATTTCTCTTTCTGATCTTTTGTTGTTAGGAATGCAAAAGTGTCTAGGAATGCAAAAGATTTCTGTACATTAAGCTTGTATCCTGCATCTTTACCAAATTCATTGATCAGCTCTAGTAGTTTTCTGGTGGCATCTTTAGGATTCTCCTCTCACTGTTGTGGCCTCTCCCGTTGCGGAGCATAGGTTCCGGACGCGCAGGCTCAGTGGCCATGACTCACGGACCTAGCCGCTCCGCAGCATGTAGGATCTTCCCGGACCGGGGCACGAACCCGCATCCCCCGCATCGGCAGGTGGACTCCCAACCACTGCACCACCAGGGAAGCCCCCTCTGCAATTTTTTAGAAGAGTTCAAGAAAGATAGCTGTTAGCTCTTCTCTAAATGTTTGATAGAATTCACCTGTGAAGCCATCTGGTCCTGGACTTATGCTTGCTGGAAGATTTTCTATCACAGTTTCAATTTCACTACTTGTGATTGGTCTGTTCATATTTTCTATTTTTTCCTGGTTCAGTCTTGGAAGGTTATACCTCTCTAAGAATTTGTCCATTTCTTTCAGGTTGTCCGTTTTATTGGCATAGAGTTGCTTGTAGTAGTCTCTTAGGATGCTTTGTATTTCTGCGGTGTCTGTTGTAACTTCTCCTTTTTCATTTCTAATTTTATTGATTTGAGTCCTCTCCCTCTTTTTCTTGATGAGTCTGGCTAAAGGTTTATCAATTTTGTTTACCTTCTCAAAGAACCAGCTTTTAGTTTTATTGATCTTTGCTATTGTTTTCTTTGTTTCTATTTATTTCTCCTCTTATCTTTATGATTTCTTTCCTTCTGCTAACTTTGGGTTTTGTTTGTCCTTCTTTCTCTAGTTCCTTTAGGTGTAAGGTTAGGTGGTTTATTTGAGATTTTTCTTGTTTCTTGAATAACTCAGAATATTTTAATAAAAAATTTTAGCATACCAAGTGGATTGAGTGATGCCATTCAAGTTACTAACCAGTTAGGTGTTGTATTTTAAGCTATACAAAGTTGAACTCTAGGCAGCAAAAGAATAAGGAGTTCCTAACTTTCGATGGTTTTTAATTTGGACACTTTCCCTAACTTTTACTGCTGTTTGGAAGATGTTCTTTTGTACCTCTATTATAGACATAGTGATTGCTTCTAGTGGTGCACATTATTCAGGATCCTAAGCTAGGTGCTTTTGGAAGTTGTAGGAATCCTTAAAGGCAATGGCTTTCAACCTAGTCTGTGCACCAGAATCACCTGTGGTGCTTTTAAAAGTGCGGATGCTTGGTAGAGAACAGACGTGTGGTTGCCAAGGGGGAGCGGGTCGGGGAGAGAAGGATTGGGAGTTTGGGAATAGCAGATGCAAACTATTACGTATAGAATGGATAAACAACAAGGTCCTACCGTCTTGCACAGGGACCTATATTCAATAGCCTGTGATAAATCATAATGGAAAAGAATATGAAAAAGAATGTGTATGTATATATATATATATGTATAACTGAATCACTTTGCTGTACAGCAGAAATAACACAAGATTGTAAATCAACTATACTTCAATAAAATAAATTTTAAAAAATGCAGATGCCTGGCCTGGATACCAGACCCAGAGCATCAGAATTTTCTGAGATAGGCCCAGGGCAGTGTGTTTTCAGAAAGTTCTTGAGGAGATTTTAATCCACATCTCTCACCTGGAACCACTAATTTAAGGTCACTCAGAGGCTTTTTCTTTAGTAAGCAAGAGTCTTGGATTGAAAGACCCCTTAAAAGGTCATTTGCTCAACCACCTAACAAGATGCTTGAGCTCCTGCAATGACATCCCATAGAGCCTGTTGAATACTTTTTGATGTCCATCGTATAATGGATGGAATTAACAGTGCTTTAAATATAATTTTTCCTTTTTTTTTCTTTGACATTTTCTTGAAATAATAATTTTTTTCAAGAGAAAAAAATAATAATTTTTTTTCAAGAGAAAAAAAATTATTTTTCCCTTTCTCCTACTTGGCTAATTTTGCCTTCTTCCTGCCTTGGGCATTGCTGCTGATAATCAGCAAGGCTGTTTTGGTCTCACAGCTTCAGATTATTTATTGCCCTATCATGCCAAAGCATTTTATTTGGCCTTGCCAGCCTTGTTGGCATACAGCTCTGGGAATATTGTCAGATAAGGCAACTGCTGCTAGGAAAAGAAGCATAAACAGTTGTTACAAACTCAGAGTCTATTTGATTTTTGTGTTTTAATTTCTTAATTCAGGCATGGTAGATTATTTTTTTTAAAAATTATTGTCTTGTGGATCTGGTGAATACAACTGGAACAGACAACCTGATACTGAGACTAAATTAAACCTGCAATGGATTGTCAATTTGCCCTTCACAGTATAGACCCAAAGCGGGAAATCTTGTGGCTACAGACTGTAATTCCCTGTGGCAACAAATGAAAATGCAAAGTCTTTATTTTTCTATTTCAATCACCCTGTTGATACTAGTTACCTCTCATTCTGTCTTTTGGTTTTTGCTCTTGCTGTTCCAGTTGTCATTAAAGGAAATTCCAGGCAATTAAAAAAACATACAAAATCCAAACACATCAAGGGTTTTTCCATCTTCATGTTTTATATGACCAGCTATAAAATAACATGGGCATTTTTGGACATAAAATCAATGCTGAAGCTGAGTCAAAACGAGAAGAAGTACTGAGTGACCTCTATTATATAGTCATTCAAAAGAAAAACACGCTGTATCCTATGCCATTTAAATTAGCTTAAAGCAAGCAGCCTATGTCCTCATTCAAGGAATCTTACAAATGTAATTCGTTATTTCAGGAAGTAGATAAAAAACTTAAAGACATTTCCATCCAAATGCATTATGATCATTTTAATTAAAATTACAAGCATACTGGAATTCCATGTACTATATTTCAGTTCCATTTATATGACAAAGGCACAAAAAATGGAGTGGTGATCTCATAATTCTTTTCTTACCACATCCTTTTAGTACTTCTATTAAAAGTCTTCCTAAACAATAATTCACTGTGATACAAAAGAATAAAATTATTAATAAAAGAAAGGCCACTAAATAAAACTGCAGATGCCCTACGGAGAAAATACCTGGTCTCCTGTGTGGGGTTAGGTTAGGAAGGTGGGGATGTGCCTCTTGCCTCCCGGCCAGCAGATGATACACCCCACTCCCCACCCCGACAACATGTCAGTACCACAAGTTCCTGGAGCTCCAAGCTTGGGTAGAGCGGCAGCTTCCTCATCTGATTAGTTTCAGGAACGTTTTAGCTAAGCGTCACTCTTCCCAACCTCCTTTCCTTCTCTCCCTCACTCCCTCCCTTTGTCCTTCCTTCCTTCCTTTCTCTTTCCCCCCCCCCCCCCCGCCCCC
>NW_020175442.1:1411804-1453861 GCF_003031525.2 Neophocaena asiaeorientalis asiaeorientalis | reverse complement strand
CCCCCCCCCCCCGCAGCTGGCTGGAAGGCTGAATGCTACCAAGGAGACTGAGTTAAAAATCATTACTGTGAGTCCCTCCTGAGGGCAAGAATTATGATCTGTCCTTCCATGACAGAGAGCATGTAATTAATCCAGGTTTCTGGAAAGCAAGTCAATTTTGTCACAGATCTAGAAAAAGAACAGGTGAGATGTGGTGCAAATCTACTCTTTATCATGTCTTTTTTCCTCCCCAACTTTACTGACATACAAAGGACAATTAAAAATTGTATATATTTAAGGTTTACAAAGACCGGCAGGCAAGGGGAAATGGGGAGATATTGGTCAGGAGGTACCAAGTTTGTCTTTTTTTCCTTAGTTAAAAAACAACACCACCAGGCTAGTCTATGGACAAGACAGGCATCATATAGGCGATAAAGCAGGGATCTGAGACTTAGACCCAGCTACTGGAGAATTATTTCTGTAAGTTAATCACAGCCCACTTCCAACAATATATGTATTTTTATTAAACTTTAAAAATTAAAGTGTAACATACAAGATGGCCCTCCACACCATGACTCCCTCCCTCTTTTTTTTTTTTTTGCAGTACGCGGGCCTCTCACTGTTGTGGCCTCTCCTGCTGCGGAGCACAGGCTCTGGACGCGCAGGCTCCGTGGGCATGGCTCACGGGCCCAGCCGCTCCATGGCATGTGGGATCTTCCCGGACCGGGGCACGAACCCGCGTCCCCTGCATCGGCAGGCGGACTCTCAACCACTGCGCCACCAGGGAAGCCCTCCCTCCCTCTTTTTAAAGTAACTACTATTCTGACTGCTAACAGCACAGAGTAGTTTTATCTCTTGTTTAACTTTAAGTGAATGAGATAATATAATATGTACTTTTTGGAGGTTGGCTTCTGTTGCTTAAATTATGTTTGTGAGCAGTAGTTCCAGCTGGGTGGCAACTGGAGTTCTCATCTTTTTGAGAAGACAAACATTCCTCCTGCAAGAGTACTAGTAGATCTACTGCCTACACACGAATTAATTACTCTTATAGTATTTTCTTTTATAGCTAGAGGAGCAGGATGAAGGTAGTGATTGCCCAGGGGCACAAAGGCAATGATGAAAAGTGTGGGAGAAAAACTATAGCAAGGGCAGATTGCTCTAAAGGCTAATTTTGCTTAGATAATAGTATTTGTAGGGTAAGACTTGGTATCAAATATCTTTAGTAATTTCAAATCAACCTAATCTCCAGTACTTTGGCCATATCAACAGTAAAATATGGTAATAATAGGTCCTCCTTTCTTCCTTCCCTGTATTAGATAATCTCTGTGTTAAGTGTGTATTAAATGTACTCTGCATTCTGGGCTTTTTAGCAGAGAATTGCTAGATAGATTATTTCATTTAAATATACAATGCATACACTATTAAATCTACTACAACCGAGACAGGCATGATGACTATCTCTATAAGAACCCACTTCATTAACCAAGAATAGATTGCAACCCATTACAAAGTGTTTCAAATGCAATAAGACTACCCAGAAACCCTTGGGCTCTCAGCTTTGCAAGAATATGCAAGAAGTAGTTTTATAGACTCTGAAGGAAGCAAGTACCCAGCAAGCAGTGACAGATGTGGGACGCAATCAGGCTTTCAGTGTGTGGCACAGGAAGGCACAATTCACCTCTGTCTAAATGCTATGCCCTTCGAAGAAAGGCCCAAGTGGCCAGGGGTTTTCTCTACAGAGACAAGACCGAGACATCAAGATTTTCAAAGGAAAAACAGATATCTGAGACCAAACTCATATCTTCCCTGAAACAGGTCAGATCCTGATAATAGCAAAAAGTGGGAAGAGGGGAATAGTTGGAGAGAGGGGAGTTATAAAGAGGGAGATTAGCTAGAACCAATCCACGGCAAAATAATTAGAAAAGTCTTTACAACAGAAAAAGAATGGATATGGAGTAGGGTGGGCAAGTTGGGAGAGGAGAATCAGGGTCCAGGAAATCTGATTCTGGAACCATGAAATCCTATTCAAAATGCCTTATTTCATCTGTTCTCAGTATTTTCACTTGCGAAATGGAGAAAATACGCTTTCATTACTTGTAAATGATGTATTTGTCTCTGTCCATTTGTCTTCCTGCCTGTCTATATCAGTATTTATATGTCCAAATTAGTAGTAGGACTTACCCACTATCAATTTTACTGATTGATTTAATGCAGGAGCCCAAACTGTTCACAAATAAATAAGCAGTTCAATTCACTAAATCTGAATTTCACCAACCCACCTATTTCTGACCTGAGAACATGCCCTCATGGAGATCTCATTATTCTTCAGTTTGCTTTGCTCTCCTGCTTTTGCTACAAGGGAAGAGAACCTTTTTGATGCTAGGAACATGGCGGGTGGGCATTTGCTAACTCCACAGGCCCATAGTTTATGAAGCACATTTGCTGATGGAAAATTCAATCTCCAAAAATGTCTTTCTAGTCAGTGAGGATTATTTATAGCTTCTGACACAGAAGGTTTCACGTTTAGAGTGAACATCACTATTAACACTAACTCAAATGAACTTTATAAAGGAAGGAGGACTATAAAGTCCTCATAGGATGCCCTTAAAAGATGTGGTCTTAGAGGACTTGACAATGGGAAAGGAAAGATTAAGGGAGAAATGTGAGTGAGTTGCCAAGGCATACAATGGGACTTGGGGCTTGGCTTTCTTTTTTCAGGTCATCAGTGGCCCTCTTTTCTGATTGCAGGGTCTTTCCCCTCCATTTTTTTTTTTTTTTTTTTTTTGCAAAAGAAATGATAGTCCAACACCTCTGTAGCAATACAGCCTCTTTTGCTCAGAGCCTGTGGGTACCCAGACTCCTACTTCATGGAGATAAACTCATCTCTTGCTCACTTTTACGTCCCAACCTCTTTAGACGTCACCTGCCCCATCCAGCTATCTGGGAGCCCACAAGAAAACTCTTCATTAGTTGGGCTAGTTTGCCCACATCTCATGAATATATTTTGCTTAGTTTTTGCTTATTCCATGTCCCCACCTGTAACACTCTCTCACTGAATCCCACCCTGATAAATCCTTCATGACCCACATCTAGCCACATTTTCTTTGTGAAGTTTCCTCTGAATATCTAAACCTCAAGAGTTTCCTCTTCTCCTCTGAATAATAGTTAGGGCTATTTCATATAACAGTGCTAGTTAACCATATTGTATTATCTCTTAGTTTGTTATATGTTAGTGTCTCCAGATTATTTAAGTTAGGGACCAATTTGAGTTAGGGACCTATTGGTTAGAGACCAAGCTATTTGAGTTAGGGACCTAGTTTACCCAAAATGGCAGATGGGGCTACTTTTTCTAGTTTGTCTACCCAGAGAGGTTCTTTCTGCTAATTCACACAAAGACACAGTACAGACCAACTTCAGCCTTTTCCTTCTCTTGTAATCAATTTCAGACATGTGCAGACCAACCCAGCTGCCATGGAGGGAAACCACAGTTAGTCCCTGAGGAGAAATATAATCTTTCTAGATCCTCTAAGTAACACCATTCATCAGATGTTTTCCTTCAAGACACCATTTTTTTTTAATATGCAGAAAGTTGACATAGCCTTCCAGCTGGAACAGAACAAAAGAATTCTCTAAAGGCAACAGAAAAAGCCCCAAATTCAAATTCTGAGGTAGACTGTTCAACAAGAATTGTTAAAGGTCCTAGAAATACAATCAGAGATACAGTTTGAGAAAAGGAAGAAAGGCCAAGTGAGCTGACTGAAGAAGTCGCAGATCATGCAAAGGGGAAAGTCAGTAAGTGGGAGGCAATGATTGCTTCCCAGACAAACCATACCAAGTCTAGCACTGAGGCAGAAGAGTAAAGACCTGATAGGGCAAAAAAATAAATTGTATACCTTGGGGCACAGAGACTTCCTCTCTTTGCCTAAGAGGAGTTACTGTCTTGGCCCTCTAATAAGTCATGTGTAGTGCAGGACCACCTGAGAGGAGGGGGCAAAAAGTAGTCCCAGCCCACCATTTAGTATTAGCCTTGCGATCTGGGGCGAGCCACTCGATCTAGTTCTTAACTGCAAAATAGAGATAAAACCACCTCCCGCATTCATTTATTCATCAGTCTCTTTATTTAAGGACCACCATGGGCCAAGCACAAAGGCGCACGTGGTGAGCAAAACAGACATAGTTTTTGCCCTTATGAAGTGTCCAGATAATCTCCCAGGTTGTTAGTTACAGAGACGAAATGTGCCTTTGAACTGTAAAGCACTGTAACGATGGAAGGTCTTCTTCAGTATCAGTGACTTCCACTTTCAATCTAGCTATGTGACCCAAGGCAAGTTGTAATTTTTCTGGACTTTCCTTTCCTATCTGTGAAATAAGAAAATTTCCTTTCCTAAAATTTAAGTATTCCAATGCAAATGAAGAAGTTAAGATTTTTAGGTTCTTCTGAATCATGTCTTTCTAAAAGATTATTATGAAATAGTTCAGAAGACAAAAGGATAAGAATAATGTAATGACCCCATGTGTACCAATTACCTGACTTAGATAAAACATTACAAAGAGCTCTACTGGTGGGATGCCTTCCTTTTCCCCAGAAGAGATAACTGTGATGAGTTTGGTATTTATTTTTCTGAATCGGCTTTTCCAGGTAACCTGGTGTGTAAGTAAGAATGGTTCACCAGTGAAGAACTCTTCCTATAAGTGTACTTCCCAGGAAGAGTACTTATTAGGTGTTCCCAGTTCCTGATAAATGTGAGGTCGTGACAGTGTACATCACAGAAAGCTCAAGTACCAGCCTGTTCTCTCCCTGCCACCCTTGCTTGCTGTCCACCCAGTAGACAGAATTAGAAAAACCATGCGGCAGGCACCACCTACTGCCTTTAGAAAGAGCAAAGTTTTATATTTACCTTGAGAGCCTTCTGTGCAGATTCACTGGATCCAATTGCGATTAGGTTAGGCCCAGCCATGCTGCAGAAACTCTTCAAGTGCAAAGCTTCGACCACTGGGACTGTGGAGACCGCATAGTCCTATGCATATAATAGAAACAAGTCGTTTGTCATTTCAGAATAATTCTAAAACGCATTCAAATCTGCTCAAAACATTCTTGCTCTTCTGGAGGCTGCCAGGGTCCCTGAACATCTGGAAGGAAAACTGGGACCCACAAGTTTGGATATTGCCAGTTAAGTGAAGATCGCTTCTAAAAAGAAAGTGCAGAGCCCCCTTCCCGACGTGTGACTGCGTCAACAGCTTCACTGGCTGACCTATGTAGTGGGCTACTCTGGAAGGATGAATATCCTGTGTAAACAAGAGCCTCACATCATCATGGGGAACAGAGCTTTTTGGGGATTACATCCCTTCCTAAGCAGTCTGGTGAGCCAATCTGCTAATGATCAATAGAGTAAAGGGACCTTGGGAGGATGTATGTGCAATGCCTAGCTGAGTTTCCAGCACACAGTAGGCACCCAAGTACAGGTGATCTTTGATTCCAATCTGAAAAATCCACATTTCATGTTAGAGGCAATTGGGACTCCAGATTTTTTTTTTAAAGTCATTGATTGTGCCAGAAACACCTGCCAGGTGGTTGTATGAGTATACACTGGGAGAAAACAGATGTCCATGATAACTTTGTCTGTTGCTGCTGTGGGAGTCCCATGAAGCCTATTTATTAAGTTCTAGCTTCTAAAACTTCTAGCAAGCATACAAACATTAGGAATTATTTTGCAAAGCCTGTGACATATAAATACCGTTATTCATGACATATTGATTCAGTGGGTCTATGAATGTTTATTAGGTAGTTACTCTGTGTCAGGCATAAATTATCCTTTACCTACCTTAAAAGTATCAGCCAAGATTTCAGCACCTCGTTGATTTGTCCTTTTGGAAAGGCCCACAAAAAACTCTCTGCCTGTAATAAATGTCATGGAACACAGTCAGTGGGTGGCACCACAGAGACGGCGTACTACTTCTCTATCTATAAATGGAGACCTTAAAGCATCACACAGTTCTTTCCTACCGTAGAGGGGCAGCTCCACTTGTACTCTGACCCCTGCTCTCTTTACACAAATCTGGTTTCAAATTATTGCCTTTAAAAATAAACTTTTTCAAATTCATAGAGGCAGAAAGTAGAATGGTGATTGCCAGGGGCTGATGCAGGGGAGGGGGGAGGGGGGAAATGGGGAGTCAGTGTTTAATGGGTATGACGTTTCATTTCGGGAAGGCAGAAAAGTGCTGGAGATGGATGGTGGTGATAGTTGCACAACGTGAATGCAGTTAATAACCCTGAACTGTACATTTAAAAGTGGTTAAATGGTAAATTTTATGTTATGTATATTTTACCACAGTAAGAGAATAAAGTTTTTATTTAGGAAACCATAGAATTAAACACATTAATAACCTATAATCAGAAATTAAGCAATAGCAATGACAAGTTAGCAGAGCTTCCTTTTTTCCCCCTAAAAGAACAATACTAGACAGTCTTGATCAGCTCAAATACCTTTTTCTATAATGTTGATATAAGGGCTGAAGAAACCATCTGGGTAAAGTGAGTTTAGTGCTGCCTGGTCTTCAAGTCTGAGCTCTAACAGCTGTTTTTAAAACAATACACCCATTTATTTCAAATCAACCATCAAAGGTTGATGTAGATAGTGCCTATCTACAAAGCACTAAAGTTTAGAAGAATGAAACTTTCTACTTATTTGGCTTTTCTGAAATTCTACAATTTTTCTTCTCAGAAGGCAAAACATTAAGTAAAAATGGTCTCCTAGTTATAGGCAAGAAAACAATTATAGCAGATAGAGTTAGGCAATACATAAATGTAAGAATTCTTATCCTCCCTTAATTCTTGGGAAAAGAATTCGACATAAAATGTGGATAAAAAATTCCAAGAGAAATCAGTATATATTTTGCCTCAGAACAAGTACAAGAAGTGTAGCCATGGAGAAAGAATTGCTTGATAGACTTTACAGCTATTACAACTTTTATCTTCGTGGTGTCCCTATAAAAGACATAGGTCAAATGATGTTATGATAAATTCCATTGGCTTATGCTCTTAGCAGACACAGGAATTGTTGACGGCATGTTGACAGTGTTTTTGGTAATGGTATGAGTGTGTTGTCCCTTAAGAAAACTCACTACATACAAATCAAAACTTAAGTAAGAGAAAGATCCTTTACTTAACAAAAGTATTACTTACTTTATTAAAAAAGTCAATTGAAATTTTTAAAAAAATCAAATTTCCTTAATTGTCTTAAGATAAATATAGATTCATAAATTAGATTTACATTTTTAAGAAAAACATTTAATGCATTAAGCAAATTTAAATGCATTTACAGTGGGCCATACACATGATTTCCATTTTAAAAGAGTAAGGTGAGATAGGAACGTACAAAGAAACACAAACTGCTTATCTCTTTAAAAAGTAAGTTTAAGTTGGACTTCTGTTGCTAGCAGTATGGTGGGCTATATCCTTTAAATGGTCTTCCTGATAAAAACAACTGAAGTACTGGAATCAAAATATGAAAAAGGCTTTTTTTTTGGTGTTAAGTCTCTTATGTCATTTTCTTCTATACCAATTCACCCTCTTTTTTTTTTTTTTCCTTCCTTACCTCATTCTTTCATAGGAGATATCAGGTCATTTGTCCTACTGATTTTCCTACAGTCTGGATTTGGTTGATTGCTTCCTTGTGTACCATCTAACATTAAATTGTTCCTTTATCCTTTGTATTTTTTGGCAAACTGATAGTCTATGTAGATGCTTCTTTAGATTCTTGTTCAATTTTTTTTTTTTTTTTGATAGGACTACTTCAGAGGTGGGGCTGTACTTCTACTGCATCACATCCTGAGACACATGACTGACTGTCACACTTTCAGTGATGCTAGAATGATCAGTGTGTTCAGGTGGTACCAGCCGGATTCCTCCATTATAAAGTCCCCCACTCATTTTTTTAAAATTGTTGTTTCATTCCTTTATCTTTTTTTTTTTTTTCCCACCGTGTGGCATGCAGGAGTTAGTTCCCCGACCAGGGATTGAACCCGTGCCCTCTGCATTGGGAGTGTGGACTCTTAACCACTGGACCGCCAGGGAAGTCCCTCATATAAAAGTTTTTATATCCTTTGATGATCATTGCACAGGTCCATTGTTTTATTAGGGATCTACAATTACTGGCTAGAATTCTAAAAATAAAAACTTTTCTCAATCAAGTATTTGGTCTACTTGAAATAGAATTCACAAAGAAAAGATAGGCTAAATGCTTGAGTCTTTCCTTTATATTTATCAATTATCACAATAATGAGTAGGTATCCCAGCAACTTATAATAATGATCAATATGTTTTTTTAAAAAAACATCATTATCCACTAATAAGCCAAAGAATAAATCATAATGGAAATCAGAAAATATTTGGAATTAATGATAACAAAAATATTCATATCAAAACACAAAGGATTCAGCTAAAGCTGTACTTGAAAAGCTTTACAGCCTTAAATGCTTACTTTAAGAAGAAAGGTTCAAAATTAAAGAGAAAAAATTCCACCTTGAAATTCAAGGAAAAAAGAACAATAAAAACAAAGGAATTTGAAGGAAGGAAATACAGGTAGAAACAGGAAGAGAAAAGGAAACATATAAGAGAGAGGGTTCAATAAAGCCCAAAGTTGGTTCTCTGAAAAGATTAATAAAATTGACAGATCTCTGGCAAGAAATAGAAGGCACAAAAAAACATTATGAACGAAAAGGGGACATAGCTGTAGTTGTCGTGAAACTTAAAACAGATATTAAGAAAATATGAATAACTTTATAGCCAACATTTTAAAAACTTAGATAAAATAAATAAAGTCTCAGAAAACAAAACTCACCAAAACTGGCTCAGAAAAACCTCAATAGTCATATAATCATTACAGAAACAGAACTGGTTTAAAATCTCCCCACAAAGAAAGCACCAGGTCCACAGGGCCTGTTTATAGGTAAGTTCTACCAAAGTTCAAGGAATGCACAATTAAAGTTGTACTGATTTTAGAGAACAGAAACATAGGAAATATTCCCTAATACATTTCATATGAGGTTAACATAGCTTCAATCAAAGCCAGACAAGGATAACAAAAAAGAAAAATTATAGGCCACAGAAACAAAATCTTAAACAATTATCTAATTGTTTAGATAATTAAACAATTAAATACACACTAAATACAACACTAATAAAAAGAGAATATATCTTCATCAAGTTTGATTTCATCCCAGGGATGTAAACTTTGACCATTGATATCAGAAAATCAATTAATGTAATTAACCGCATCAATAGATTAAAGAAAAAAATCACATAATCATTGAATCAAAATAAGAGTTCACCACCTGAAATTCCATTTCTAGCTGTTTACTTTAGAGAAACTCTTATACACGTCCCCAAGAGACACACACAAGACTGTACATAGCAGCATTGAAGATAGTAGACAAAAACTGAAAAGCACTCAAACATACACCAACAGTAAAATGAATAAATATATTTTATTTTTTAATAAATTCATTTATTTATTTTTGGCTGCATTGGGTCTTCGCTGCTGTGTGTGGGCTCCTCATTGTGGTGACTTCTCCTGCTGTGGAGCACAGGCTTCAGTAGTTGTGGCACGCGGGCTCAGCAGTTGTGGCACACGGGCCCAGCCGCTCCGTGGCATGTGGGATCCTCCCGGACCAGGGCTCGAACCCATGTCCCCTGCATTGGCAGGCGGACTCCCAACCACTGCACCACCAGGGAAGCCCCATCATTCGGTATTCTTACCATGGAATTCCACACAGCAGTGAAAATGAATGAACTCCAGCTACATGGATCAAGTTAGATCAACGGTATAAAAATCACACAAGAGTTCATACAGTATCACCCTAATTACAGAAGCCATAAGAAAAACCAAACTAAACAACATATAATTTTAGGAATGCACATATTGAGGTAAAACTCAAAGAAAGACAAGACAGTGATTAACACAAAATTCAGGCTACCTCAAGCTGGGAGGAGAGAAAGTTTGGGAGTGGGGCTTCCATGGTCCTGGCAATGTTCTATTTCTTAAGCCAGGTGTTAGGTACTCAGGTGATCATTTTTATTATTGGTCTTTAAACTGTACATAAACATTTTATAACTCTTTTTTATATGTTCCATATTTCACAAAAATAAATAAATGAAAGTAGAGGTAAGTTGATGTTGTCTATTTAAGAGAAATAGGACTGAAACAACTTCTACCAGTAGCTGTTTGCTTGACTGACAGATTTCCCAGCAGAACTGGAGTTGGAAACCTCTTTCCTTCTGTCCATTTCCTGATGAATTATTAATGAAGCTCTGAGTTACAGAAGGAAGAACACACAGAGTGTATGGGAAGCGCTCCAGATTTTGGTTCTTACTCAACTGCGTAATCTAAAAATTGAGTGGTGATGTTTGTACAATGTTGTGAATGTAATTAATGCCACTCAAATTGTACACAGAAAAATGTTAAAATGGCAAATTTTGTGTTATATATATTTTACTACAATTTTTAAAAAGGGAAAAACTCGAGAAGTAGGAAATAGAAGGTAGGACCACACATTAGGTATGAATGAGAAGCCAAGCAGATAAAGATCTTAATATCACAACACTATCTCAGTTTTCAATAAAATACTTTTAAGGTATTCAGTATTGAATAATACCAAAACAAAGTTTACAGATAGTGTCCAAGGCAAACCTCAATACTTAGTACCTAATTAGAAGTTATGGGACAAACATTAGGCTTGAGATGCTGTGGAAAGACCTTTGACCAATGGAAGAGGTTCCTAAACTTTGCCGAAACAATGAGAAGATTTTAGGGAATCTTGTTCTGCTCAGCTGTTGAGATAACTAAATGGCTGTGAATACAGCTTGTTTTTTTTTAAATCTTTTTTTTTTTTTTTTAATAAATTCGTCCGAAACAATGAGAAGATTTTAGGGAATCTTGTTCAGCTCAGCTGTTGAGATAACTAAATGGCTGTGAATACAGCTTGTTTTTTTTAAATCTTTTTTTTAAATAAATTCATTTTATTTATTTATTTAGCTGCGTTGGGTCTTCGATTCTGTGTGAGGGCTTTCTCTGGTTGCGGCGAGCAGGGGCCACTCTTCATCGCGGTGCGCGGGCCTCTCACTGTCGCGGCCTCTCCTGTTGTGGAGCACAGGCTCCAGATGCACAGGCTCAGTAGTTGTGGCTCATGGGCCCAGTTGCTCCGCGGCATGTGGGATCATTTCCAGACCAGGGCTCGAACCCGTGTCCCCTGCATTAGCAGGCAGATTATCGAACACTGTGCCACCAGAGAAGCCCCTACATTTTGTTTTAAATCATTCTTCAAATAGCATCAGTACCTGCTCACAGCAAGTTATTTATTATACAGCTATGTTCTGGTAAAAAAGAATTTTATTGTAAGGAAGTGTGAGTAACACATCTAGCTTTTCACAAAAGCCTGTTTTCTAAGAGAAACAGACTGTTGTTCTGTGCTACTAAAAAGAATGAAAAGTGCCATCAATGGGAGACACAAAGAATATTCTAGGGGCTTCCCTGGTGGCACAGTGGTTGAGAGTACGCCTGCCGATGCAGGGGATACCGGTTCGTGCCTCTTTTAAAAAAAAAAAAAAAAAAAGGAATATTCTAAGCGGAACTTACTAGGCAGATTCAAAGAATGCCTGAGTCGGCTTGGAAACAACTGGAGCTGAGAATGCAGCGTAGGTCTCTCTGACTCCTTGTTCTGTGTTCTTATGGCTCAGTGGGTGTGCACATCAAACCCCAGAGGGAGGCCCATTGCCTGTGACAGTGGTGACACAGGCTGTGCAGGGCACAACTCCAGGGGACGCTTTCCACAAACCTATGATAAAAATGGCGCCCCCTGGGGCTCGGTGACACAGTCCCCACTCAACAAGTATGTGATACCAAGCAAGGAACTATGTGAATGTCCCAGGATAAAGACTCCTCCTCCAGGAACATTAATTTTTTCAAAATTTAAGTTATATAAAACATTTTTACATTACAATGAAGATGGCTATATTTTGTCTATATACATGGGATTCGACACAAAATTCACGTCAGCTAAAATATTGGACTTCCAAGAAGCTCCGTGCTTTCAGTGGGCCACATGGGTCTACATTCCCAAATCTCTGGGGACCAGCCTCTGCTGTTAGGGCTACATCTGTGAAACAGGTGTTTATTCTTTGACAAGTAGGGGAAAATAAACTCATTATCAATTAAAAATGATTGATTGTCTTGTTTATCAATATAACTAGAATGAACCTGGTGACCCAGATTTTAGCACGTGACTTTACAAAAACAATAATAATATGATCATAAAGAGTTGGAAAGGTTAAATGCTAAAATTACCATTTCTTTAGTAGCTATATTATATGCAGTATAAAAACTGATTTCAGTTAGATCAATAATAATATCAGCTGTTTCTATTTTGTTGAGTTCTGCTATTATTCATTTGGCATTAAGCCAAGCCAATCTGCACTGAAAAGTATTTAAATCTATCTTGCCATCTGGGAAGAAAATTATTTGTAAATGACACATCTTGAATTAAGAGTTTCAAATACAGCCCAGATATACTGTCACACAATGCAAAGCTATGCAACTCATAAACGAATACTGTAGAACACAGTAGACACAACCTATAAAATGATATGTATATACTGATAACGTGTAAAGATATGCAAATACATGCATACAAAAGTACTAAAGGTACTTTAATATTCAATAAAAAAGTATTCAATAACCCAAATATTGAAATGATTATCTTTGAATGAAAGGTCATTTTTAATTTTCTCTCTTTTGTGCTTTTCTGTATTTTCCAAATTACCCTTACTTTGGTAATTATTTTGTGCTTTTCTGTATTTTCCAAATTACCCTTACTTTCCCTTACCCTTACTTTTAATTACTTTGGTAATTAAAAAAAAACTATAATTAAACAAGGGGATATAGGCCAGGTATTAGAAATATTTTTAGATAGGAAAAAGTAAGTACAACTCTACCTGTGAATAAGACATCTCCACCATCTAAGGTTGCATTTTCATCTTTCATCTCTACTACGTTGAGCTGAAGTTTTTCTAATGCTTCTTTCATCATGTCAACCTGTTGAAAATAAAATGATTCAGATTAATACTCTACCATTTTCTAACAAGAAAACCAATCATCTAAAACTTCAGAACACTGAATTATGCCCCCACGTGCACACATACACATATACAATGCACACCCTAATGAATTTGTGAATGTGTGTAGTATAGTTTGGACCAGCCATGATCATTTGCAAGAGAAGAAATTATCTATTAGGAATTGTCCATTTTGTCTCCTAGTCTAACATCAAGTCAATATTATACTCCTATCGGTCTGTCGGAGTCTGACTATTTAGAGGACACGGTTGAAGGTGTGACTAATTAGGGCACAAGAGTCAAGAGAGGCGGGAGGCAGAATATCCAACCTTCCTACCCATCCCAGAAAAACAGGAGATTTAATTTTAAATCTTAAGTCAGTCATTCAGTCAGAATTGCACACACAGAGTAATATGTGGAAGGAATATCAATGACAATAACCAATAACTTGAAATCTCAGCCCATTGGAGAGTCACTGTTTTCTATTCAAATATTTTCTAAAATGTCAGAACATCTAAGGCTTCTCTGTAAATCTGAACTGTTATTTAAATTTAACCTAGGTCTCTAGAGGTGATTAACAAATACAAAAATTGTAATCAAACCCAAGAATACCTGAAAATGA
Source organism: Neophocaena asiaeorientalis asiaeorientalis (assembly GCF_003031525.2). NCBI lineage: Eukaryota > Metazoa > Chordata > Mammalia > Artiodactyla > Phocoenidae > Neophocaena > Neophocaena asiaeorientalis. Next base: position 1,440,152 of record NW_020175442.1, on the reverse strand, counting down.
ATTTCGGGATCTTTCTATGATCCCAGGGTACAGTCTAAAGCACAGAGATATCCCGGGCCGAACTAGGGAACACTTGTAGTAAGGTTTACATTAATGCAAGAAAAAAATGTAAGGCATAACAAATGCCCTTTGAAATCCTTCCAGCAGTTCAACAAAACAATTTAAATATTTCTGAAGGTCTGTATAACTTTTAACATGGTAAAGGTCTACATTGAGAAGACATGAACAGGGACTAAGGGAAAAACAAGAGATCACGTGACACTGGGAAAAGTAAAAGTTCTGCCAAAATACAGCATGCCCAGTACACATAGTGAAGTCGTCAAAGAAGAGTTTAGGAGACATAAATGTAGCAGAGTAACTTTTAAAGTAATAAAAACATGGAAATACTTTGACAGCAAGCCTGACATTCATGCAGTCAAAAAAATTAAAGAGAATGCAAAATAAAATAAGTATATCATCTCATCCTTGTCCTGGAACTCATGTAAAAATTCCACAAACCAGAGTGACTCAGAACAATAAAAAATTATTTCCATGGATGAAATGGTCTTAAAGTAATAAATACATCTAGTGACCTCTTTTAAACAGTAGAATAGGTTTTCCTATATAACAGGAAGTGAAATCGTTGCTAGAGCATAAAAAAGAAGGAAAACAATATCTACCATGACTCACTGGGCTACAGTGAACCCAGGAAAACACACAACAGCTTCCTTCCAGCATCTGCCTCTGTGTCCATGGAAACGTCATTGAGTTTAGAGAAATCATGAGAACTGAGCTACTGTTACCTTTTGTTTCTATTATGAATGCTACTGCTTCCGTTATAAGTTAACATTTCAGAGATTACTAGGAATTCAGCAATAACATGAAAAGTTTATATGTAATAGCTCAGGAACTTTATTCAACTCTTAATTAAGAGTTCAAAGAGAACAGAAGTAGGGAGATTAACAGATACCAGTTTCAGGAACATTGCACTTCTTTATAGGTCCTATGTCTTTCAAATTAATGTTTTAGGGATAAAATTCTTGCAGTTTCTTAAAAGTTAAAACAGCTGCACTGACATGAAAAAACTGGCTTTTGTGTAAGGGCTGTACTTAAAAAAAAAAATTCAGTCACATCTATATAAACAAAGTCATCAGGATAGATAGGTCCATACCACAAACACGGGTAATACTATTACTTTCAGAGTTAAGGGTATGGACAAGTTAAAAAATGTTTTAAACATTAAGTAGACAGTCTTGAGAATTGCAGGACCATATGGCATCAGATGTGCAATGCTAACCCGGATGAAATTTCTGAAGAAGAAACAAGAGAGGCTGAACCCAGAGGCTCAGCTCCATTGAGAACTGCACACTCTTTGGCACAGGGGTTCCATGAAGCAGACAAACTCGGCTGCAAACAAGGCCCAGTGTTGCCCTGACACATGGTCCCATAACAAGCCAGCTATTCAGGTAAATAGAACACTAAATATAATTATAGAAGTGGGAATTTTTGCTGGAAAATGTCCAAACCATGAGGCTTCAAGAAACTGCCCATTCTGTGGTTACATGGCTATGGTTAATGTTGACTTAATTAAGCTTCAAGAGGAAAAAAAAACAAAAGGCCAAAAACACACCCACCTTTCACTGAGACAGTAATCTTGCAGAGTGGAAATTAGCATTACTCAGGGTAGGGAGAAATTGTCAGAACAAATATTATTAATTCCAAAGCCTGAGTTGAATGGGTCATTTTAGCCCATGAAATTAGAAACAAAAGGGCAAATTAGAGAAACAACCTTAATTTAAACTTAACTATATTATTTTCATACTCTATTCTAAAAAATTTACAAGAACTTCTTCCTTCCCTTTTCACTCTAAATGCATTCTTTTTTTTCTTTTCTTTCTTTTTCATTTTTAAACTTTATACTTCCATTTCTTCTTGCCCCATCTTTTCTCCTCCCACCCTTTGCTACAGATTCCTTCCCTGGCCATAGGGGGTTCAGACCACCCCTGCTGCTTCCAACCCATATGTCTAGAGTGGGTACTATTTTTGAGGTGATTGTCTTTTTCTTTTCTTCTTCCCTTACTCCCTTTCTTTGTTTTCTGGAGTACAAGGTGTTAAAAAATGTAGAGTTCTTGGGGTTACACATTCACAATCACTCCTGGGAATGTCTGTATAGTGTAGTGTTATGATCCAGTATTTACAAGAACTTCTTCCTTCCCTTTTCACTCTAAATGCATTCTTTTTTTTCTTTTCTTTCTTTTTCATTTTTAAACTTTATACTTCCATTTCTTCTTGCCCCATCTTTTCTCCTCCCACCCTTTGCTACAGATTCCTTCCCTGGCCATAGGGGGTTCAGACCACCCCTGCTGCTTCCAACCCATATGTCTAGAGTGGGTACTATTTTTGAGGTGATTGTCTTTTTCTTTTCTTCTTCCCTTACTCCCTTTCTTTGTTTTCTGGAGTACAAGTGTTAAAAAATGTAGAGTTCTTGGGGTTACACATTCACAGTCACTCCTGGGAATGTCTGTATAGTGTAGTGTTATGATCCATGGCCTGGGGTTCAAATCACAACTCTGCTACTTATTAGCCAAGTGACCTTAGGTTGGTTAACTTTCTGAGCCTCAGTTTTCTCATCTTTAAAATGGGTGGTTAGTCATAATAGTACCAACTTCCTAGGCTCCTCCTGCACATTAAATACATGTAAAACACTTAGCACATGATAACTGTTCAATAAACATTAGATGTGACTTTTGTCATTTTGATGAAAACCAGCTTGTGTGGACCCAGTGACAAATACTTGTACTATGAAACTGACCCACAAGAGAAAAGCTGTTGTTTTCTCTTACATTTGGATGAGTTTCTTGTTTTTTACCACCCCATGACAGATCCCATCTGCTTTCTAGTGAATTAAAATTAGTCTTTTCTGCAAAGCCAGTGTAAAGTCAGAGCACATACACTGAGGACACATTTAAATTTAAATCATTCCAATCTGATTTCTTTCCACTGGAAGTTGTCAGGCTATATGCTAGATTTCTTGTATAATGTCTGCTTTGAAATAGCCCTCTGAAGGTAATACACAAGGTGGGAAGTGGGCCTGTCTGGTAAGATGTCCCACAGGACTCAAAAGAGCATCAGCCAAGATGATACAGCATGATTACAGTTACTGAAGACATTACACTTGGGCTTGTCTAAAGAATTCCCTCTCCTTCTCAATGCCTGGTCTCCTTTTCTGTTCTACTCTCTTCTTACTTTCTTTTACAGCTCTCATTTCTTTTCCCTCATTTGCCCTATCATGTTTATATCATCATCCTACCTTCTCATTTCACTGCTTTTGGGTTCTCATGGTGAATGGAGAGAACTGGGGATTTGAATACAGGCTCTATCACGTATTAACAATATGACTTGGGATGAGTTAACTTCTCTGAGCCCAAGATTCCTAATCTGCAAGTGGGATAATGTTTTCTCTCTAATGGGGATTATGTGAGTAACAAATAAACTAATACACATGAAGCACCTAGTTCAGCACCTGACACATTGTGTTCAAAACCAGTAGTTGCTGGTATCATTATTATTTTGCCCTAAATTAACTCAGTGCTTTGGATTCTGGCTACCTTTCAAAAAACTTATTAAAAATAAAACATATCATTTTCATCATTAAATAAAACATCTTTTGATACCAACTCTCCTTTTCTTCTTGCAAAATTCCGCCCAAACAAACACAAAAAAACTTTCACAGTTTTATTAGCAAGTTATTGAATATATTCCATAATAGTTTGCAATACACCATAATTAGTTTAATACTCTTCATTAAGATGCCAATATTTTCCAGTTAGCCCTATCCAAAGTTGACTTTGCTGCATATTTTCAACAACCATCCACTTTGAATGTTTCACATCTTCCCTTTGGATGCTGTGAATGTGCTCACGGGGCCTGATGAACAGTTCTGTGCTGCGCTCCATTAAGAACCTGCACCTCCATTTGCCAAGCCACTTTCCTTTAGCTGCTTCTGCTCAGTGGGCTGCCAGATATTCTGACTACAAATGAAGCCCTTGGCATTGGTCTGTCCACAGCCGACAAATCTCAGTCACCCACAGTTGTGCCCTGCGCTGGGAGCTGTGCTGTCAACACTATTACTAGCATGTTTTCAATGCCCATCCATTTAGATGTTCTGAGTCCCTTCTAACTATCATATTATAAGAGCTTTAAAATTATCCTGTCATCCTATCCATACTCTGATTTACCTCTGAAGAGCTGAATAGCAGCAACATAGCTTTGTTGGTAGTGAGATGGTTTCATTTTCTCAACTTGTCACTGACTGTGTTTGGCTGTTTAATGTTAAGTATGACATGTGGATAATGCTGAGGAAGCCACTCCAGAAGCAGATGTGATGTCTCCCGCACGTCATGACACACCTGGTTTGGAACTTGCAGCGAAATTACACTGTGTTGATCCTGGTCAGACACAAACTTTCATTTGTTTATGCCACCTTAATGTTCTTTGTTAATCAGTACATCTTTGGTCACTATGGCCACTTGGACTAGTACATTTGGCTGATTTTGTAACAGTACTTAATGTCCACATCATGCTTTCACATGTATTTTCTCATTTGGTCAACATTTCAAGTTCAAGGAGATTGGTTCAAAATGGTGGAGTAGAAGGACGTGCTTCACTCCCTCTTGCGAGAGCACCAGAATCACAACTAACTGCTGAACAATCATCAACAGGAAGACGCTGGAACTCAGCAAAAAAGATACCCCACATCCAAAGACAAAGGAGAAGCCGCAATGAGACGGTAGGAGGGGTGCAATCACAGTAAAATCAAATCCCGTAACTGCTGGGTGGGTGACTCACAGACTGGAGAACACTTATACCACAGAAGTCCACCTACTGGAGTGAAGGTTCTGAGCCCCACATCAGGCTTCCCAACGTGGGGGTCCAGCAACGGGAGGAGGAATTCCGAGAGAATCAGGGTTTGAAGGCTAGCGGGATTTGATTGCAGGACTTCAACAGAACTGGGGGAAAGAGACACTCCACTCTTGGAGGGCACACACAAAGTGTGAGCATCAGGACCCAGGGCAAGCAGCAGCGATCCTATAGGAGACTGAACCTGCTAGTGTTGGAGGGTCTCCTGGAGAGGTGGGGGGTGGCTCGGTCTCACCGTGAGGACAAGGACACTGGCAGAAGAAGGCCTGGGAAGTACTCCTTGGCATGAGCCCTCCCAGCATCTGCCATTAGCCCCACCAAAGAGCCTGGGGAGGCTCCAGTGTTGGGTCGCTGCAGGCCAAACAACCAACAGGGAGGAAATGCAGCCCCACCCATCAGCAGACAAGGAGATTAAAGTTTTACTAAGCTCTGCCCACCAGAGCAACAGCCAGCTCTACACACCACCAGTCCCTGCCATCAGGAAGCTTGCACAAGCCTCTTAGCCTCATCCACCAGAGGGCAGACAGCAGAAGCAAGAAAAACTACAATCCTGCAGTCTGTGGAACAAAAACCACATTCACAGAAAGATAGACAAGATGAAAAGACAGAGCACTATGTACCAGATGAAGGAACAAGATAAAACCCCAGAAAAACAACTAAATGAAGTAGAGATAGGCAATCTTCCAGAAAAAGAATTCAGAATAATGATAGTGAAGATGATACAGGACCTTGGAAAAAGAATGGAGGCAAAGATCGAGAAGACACAAGAAATGTTTAACAAAGATCCAGAAGAATTAAAGAACAGACAAACAGAGATGAACAATACAATAACTGAAATGAAAAATACACTAGAAGGAATCAACAGCAGAATAACTGAGGCAGAAGAACGGATAAGTGACCTGGAACGCAGAATAGTGGAATTCACTGCTGCGGAACAGACTAAAAAGAATGAAAAGAAATGAAGACAGCCTAGGAGACCTCTGGGACAACATTAAACGGAACAACATTCACATTATAGGGGTCCCAGAAGGAGAAGAGAGAGAGAAAGGACCCGAGAAAATATCTGAAGAGTTTATAGTCGAAAACCTCCCTAACATGGGAAAGGAAATAGCCACCCAACTCCAGGAAGCACAGAGAGTCCCATACAGGATAAAAGCAAGGAGAAACAGTGTTCTTTGAGAAGATAAATAAAATTGAAAACCATTAGCCAGACTCATCAAGCAAAAGAGGGAGAAGACTCAAATCAATAAAATTAGAAATGAAAAAGAAGTTACAACAGTCAACGCAGAAATACAAAGCACCCCAAGAGACTACTACAAGCAACTCTATGCCAATAAAATGGACAACCTGGAAGAAACAGACAAATTCTTAGAGAAGTATAACCTTCCAAGACTGAACCAGGAAGAAATAGAAAATATGAACAGACCAAACACAAGTAATGAAGTTGAAACTGTGATAGAAAATCTTCCAACAAGCGTAAGTCCAGGACCAGATGGCTTCACAGGTGAATTCTATCAAACATTTAGAGAAGAGCTAACACCCATTCTTCTCAAACTCTTCTAAAAAACTGCAGAGAAAGGAACATTCCCAAACTCATTCTACGAGGCCGCCATGACCCTGATACGAAAACCAGACAAAGATTCTACAAAAAGAGAAAATTACAGACCAATATCACTGATGAATACAGATGCAAAAACCCTCAACAAAATACTAGCAAACAGAATCCAGCAACACATGAAAAGGATCATACACCATGATCAAGTGGGATTTATCCCAGGGATGCAAGGATTCTTCAATATACGCAAATCAATCAATGTGATACACCATATTAACAAATTGAAGAATGAAAACCATATGATCATCTCAGTAGATGCAGAAAAAGCTTTTGAAAAAATTCAACACCCATTTACGATAAAAACTCTCCAGAAAGTGGGTGTAGAGGGAACCTACCTCAACATAATAAAGGCCATATACAACAAACTCACAGCAAACATCATTCTCAATGGTGAAAAACTGAAAGCATTTCCTCTAAGATCAGGAACAAGACAAGGATGTCCACTCTCACCACTATTATTCAACATAGTTTTGGAAGTCCCAGTCACGGCAATCAGAGAAGAAAAAGAAATAAAAGGAATACAAATTGGAAAAGAAGAAGTAAAAGTGTCACTGTTTGCAAATGACAGGATACTATACATAGAGAGTCCTAAAGATGCCACCAGAAAACTACTAGAGCCGATCAATGAATCTGGTAAAGTTGCAGGATACAAACTTAATGTACAGAAATTTCTTGCATTCCTAGATACTAACAATAAAAGATCAGAAAGAGAAATTAAGGAAACAATCCCATTCACCGTTGCAACAAAAAGAATTACTGATACAGCCACTATGAAGAACAGTATGGATTTTCCTTAAAAAACTAAAGATAGAATTACCATATGACCAGCAATTCCACTATTGGGCATATACCCAGAGAAAACCATAATTCAAAAAGACACATGCACCCCAATGTTCATTGCAGCACTATTTACAATAGCCAGGTCATGGAAGCAACCTAAATGCCCATCGACAGATGAATGGATAAAGAAGATGTGGTACATATATACAATGGCGTATTACTCAGCCATAAAAAGGAACTCAATTGGGTCATTTGTAGAGATGTGGATGGACCTAGAGACTGTCATACAGAGTGAAGTAAGTCAGAAAGAGAGAAACAAATATCGTATATTAACGCATATATGTGGAAACTAGAAAAATGGTACAGATGAACCAGTTTGCAGGGCAGAAATTGAGACACAGATGTAGAGAACAAATGTATGGTCACCAAGGGAGGGGGAAGCAGCAGGTGGTGGCGTGGTGGTGTGATGAACTGGGAGATTGGGATTGACATGTATACACTGATGTGTATAAAATGGATGACTAATAGAACTTGCTGTATAAAAACAAAAACAAAAAAAACTAGTGAGATCAGAAAAGTCTATAGCTTGGTTAAGAGTATTGTAGCAACATTAATTTCCTAGTTCTAACAAATCGTTATACAAGATGTCAACTTTAGGGCAAGCTGAGTAAAAGGTATATAGGACTCTTTGGGCTATCTTTGTAACTTTCCTGTAAATTTAAGTTATTCCAAAATAAAATGCTGATTAGAAAACAAAAACAAGATAAAAATGATAGATTTTAACAAAGAAACTGGTTTATGCACTAAATGTTTTGTGCTTTGGTCTAATATTAACATGATGTCTGTGTAAAATGACTAAAAGAACCAGCGTTGAATTATGTTATATCTCCTGTCATTCTGCATTATCACAGATTGCTAAATGTATTCTTTCCAAGAAGTTTGATTGAATTAATGTATACGTTTACTGTCCTATGTGACAGTTTTGTCATTGTTAGAGATTTCAGTAATTAAAATGGGAAACAGAAACTTAAAAAAAAAACCCAAACATTTCAAGTTCAATAAACATTTAGTGGATGTCAACTTTTTAAAAAACCAAGCTGCCAAGATTTAAAAAAAACCCCACAAAACCAGAGCCCTTGTCCCTGAGAAGTTAACGATGTAGCAGGGCAGATATATCTTATGAATATATAGAGACAGTAAAATAGAATATTTGTTGGGATGCTCAGAATAACTCCAAAAGGTAGGAAGGGTATGCACTGGTATACCTATTTTACATATGAGTAAACTGAGGCTAAGGGAGGCTGACTGACTTGAGTTAAGCCTCCTGAGCCCATTCCCATGTTCATGTTCATCTCACTGCACTCTGTGATCATGATTCTCCTGAGGTCATATCATAGAGCACAGCCCACGTCAGAATTGAAGCTCATGTCTTCTCTTTTCCAACTCTGCATATTTAAGTCTACTGGGTGTTAGACGGCCCTATGCTAAGGTGACTCTGGATTCCATGATCTCTTCATATCAGAGATGGATGAAATTTCTGTACATTAGGGCCCTAGGATGCTAAGGTGTGGTATAATAAAAAACGCTAAGTAATATGAACAGGATGTATAAGCCCCATCAAGAATGTTCACCAAGGATAGCCTGCATTTTAATAACCACCCTTCAACTTTGGGATGCCTTAGATTTGTTCACTGGTTTATTCCTTAACTTTTCTACATGTGGTAATGAAATTACTAAAATTAACCAAAGCTACTAAAAAAAAAAAAAAGATCAAAGAGAGGTTTAACATACTAAATGACTCAAACTTAAAAATTCCTAAATAAAAACATATTGAAATTCTCTTCTATATTATAATTTTAGGAAAAAGCTCTTAGGAGGGATTTAGTTAGCAATATAATAGCAAACATCCATATAGTCCTCCTATGTGCCAGATACTCTACTAAGAACTCATATTCAACTTATCTAACCTTCATAATCTAATGAAACAAGTACAAACATTATTTCTGTTTTCCAGATGAGGGAGCTGAGGCAGGGTAGTGACTTGTCCACAGTCTTATAGCAACAGAGATGAGTTTTGAACTTAGCTTTACTCTGAAGTTTGTGTTGTTCTTTCCTACACAATTTGTCACTAACAAAAAGATAATTTAGCTATCTACTGTGCATTAAAATGAAAATTAATGTTATAGGAAAAAGCTCTTAGGAGGGATTTAGTTAGCAATATAATAGCAAACATCCATATAGTCCTCCTATGTGCCAGATACTCTACTAAGAACTCATATTCAACTTATCTAACCTTCATAATCTAATGAAACAAGTACAAACATTATTTCTGTTTTCCAGATGAGGGAGCTGAGGCAGGGTAGTGACTTGTCCACAGTCTTATAGCAACAGAGATGAGTTTTGAACTTAGCTTTACTCTGAAGTTTGTGTTGTTCTTTCCTACACAATTTGTCACTAACAAAAAGATTTAGCTATCTACTGTGCATTAAAATGAAAATTAATGTTGGAAATGACTGTGAGAATCTACAATACTCTTAAAAACATAGTATTTTCACTTTAATCTATTTGTTTAAACAAAAATGTGAACTAAGATATTCTGGAGGAAGGCAGGGACAGAGCTACAAATTTTCAGCAATGTTAACTTAGGTTTGGTTTCTAAAGATCCTAAATTTTGTTTTCCTAAGCATACACAAACTAAGGCTACTGAATTTGAGGAGCCATTACTTCATCCTTCCAATTTCTAGATCAGGAGTTATTTGCAAAAACAACTCTTTAAATAGTCAACAATGTTTTTTTGCTTTTGGGTTTTTTTTGTGGTACGTGGGCCTCTCACTGTTGTGGCCTCTCCCGTTGTGGAGCACAGGCTCCGGACGCGCAGGCTCAGCGGCCATGGCTCACGGGCCCAGCCGCTCCATGGCATGTGGGATCTTCCCAGACCAGGGCACGAACCGGTGTCCCCTGCATCAGCAGGCAGACTCTCAACCACTGCTCCACCAGGGAAGCCCCAACAATGTATTTTAATTATAGTGAGACTACAAAAGCATATGGACGTGTAGACACACTTCAAACCAAGACACCATACACATTCCAAACCAATTCAATCACTCTGGAGAGATTCTGAGAAGGGTTTCTGCCACATTGGGAAGTATGGTAGGCAGAATTCTAAGATGGTACCCAAGATGGCTACCTCCTGATGTACGTGCTATGTACAAATCTCTCCCTTTGAGTGTCAAAAGGACTTGTAAATATGATGAGATATCACTCCTGTGATTAGGTTACATTTCATGGCACAGGTAAAGATATTTTGCAGATGTAATTAAGGTCCCTAATCAGTTGACTTGAGTTACTCAAAAGAGAGAGTATCTTGGGTGGGCCTGATCTAGTCAGATAAGCCCTTAAAAGAGGGTTTAAAGGTCACAGATGGAGGAAGTCAGAAAGATGTTCTCTTAACGTTCTGGAAGAAAGCAAACAGCCATGTTGGGAACTGCCTATGGAGCGGGTCTACAGGGTGGTCTCTAGGAACTGAGAGCAACTCCCAGTTGACAGCCAGCAAAAACCCAGGGAATTTAGTCCTACAACCCCAAGGAACTGGATTCAGCCAACAACCTGAATGAGCTTGGAAGAGGACCTAAGCTCCAGATGCGAAAACAGTCCAGCTGACAACCAGGTACACTATGCCCAGACCTCCAACCTACAAACACTGTGAGATAATAAATGGGTGTTCTTTTAATGCTATGTTTATGGTAGCAGTAGAAAACTAATAGAGAAACCCCCAAATTTAAACAGATTTAAAAAAAATGTATTTAAAAAGGCCTTTGATCAGAAGCAAATATTGAACTAAATGTTCATTTCCAAGTTGTTTGTTCAGAATATGGGGCACTATTCCTTAAAATGTTCCTAAGAAATTTCCAAGAAAACAATGTTTTATATAAGTTTAGGGTTACAGACCCACCAACTTCCTTAATCCATTATTTACTGAAATGTTTGTACAACTAAATTTTAAAATGAAAAAAAACAAGTTGCAATTCTGTTACAAATCTAATACATGCTCATAAAAATTAAAATGATTAAAGTATATATGTAAAAAATACCCTATATGTGTAAATAGTAATACAAAACAAAACTGCTCCTTGGGCCATTCCAATCTTATTTTGTTTCATTCATTCAGTAGATATTGAGTGTATGTTGTGAGCTAGACACCATGATAGACAGTGGTCAGTGGCCATCGAAAAACAGACATGACCCCTACTATATAGTCCCTCAGGGCAACAGACATTAAAGAGTCACACAAGTCAGTATACAGTTATATGTTATGATAAGGGCTATGAAGGAAAACAGTAGTGTGCTTTGAGAAATAAGAGGGGTACATGATTCAGTGGGTCAAGGAAGGTCACTCTGAGGAAGTAACATTTAAGCTCAGGAATCAAAATGATAATAGTAGTTATCTGTTCCTGCTGGTGGGTCATTTGGAATTCTTAGAAACAAAAAGGGTTTCTGGATGATCCTCAGATTATAAACAGCTCAACTTAGTCTATGAAAAATTAAGGAAGGCTTACTGTATTAGGAAAATGGTCAATAGAACTGGAAATTAGTTTATTTTTTATTTTTTTTTGCTGTACGCGGGCCTCTCACTGTTGTGTCTTCTCCCGTTGTGGAGCACAGGCTCCGGATGCGCAGGCTCAGCGGCCATGGCTCACGGGTCCAGCCGCTCCGCGGCGTGTGGGATCCTCCCACACCAGGGCAGGAACCCGCGTCCCCCGCATCGGCAGGCGGACTCCCAACCACTGCGCCACCAGGGAAGCCCTGGAAATTATTTAATACATTAAAATCTTTAAAAGTTATCATTTAAGTAAATGTCATTAATTCTGTGATTATTCTGGGAACTCATGATATTTATAGGATGGTCAACATGTATGAAAGTTTTGTAACCACCTAGTTCATGTCCCTCTTATTGAACTTTTGTAATAATAACTGTTACAAACAGTTATTGTACAAACTGATCTCTTTTCCCACAGATTATTAAATATCCATTGCATTTTTTCCCATTGATTTCTTGGATTTCTAAACTTACTCATTTATTTCCAGTGACAAGTTCTAAAAATTAACCAGGATATCTAGCATCTTGGTTTCCATATTTGTAAAATGAAGAGGCAGAGCTTAAGAATGAGGTCATTTCCAGCTCTAGATTTCTAAGAGTTGTAGTCGCAAAACAATTTTTGGCATTCATAAATATGACTCTAACTGTAATTCTATTCAGCCCCCAGAGAGTTTACTGAAAACACCCCAGATGGTTATTCATGAGTAAAGTATTCTGGTATTTACCCAATTCAATAAGAAGCAAGAGGCTGGGGAATTCCCTGATAGTCCAGTGGTTAGGACTCCACGCTTCCACTGCAGGGGATGTGGGTTCTATCCGTGGTGGGGGAACTAAGATCCTGCAAGCTGAGAGGCAAAAAAAAAAAAAAAAAAAAAAAAAAAATAGGGAAAAAAAAAAAAAAAAAAAAAAAAGAAGCAGCGAGAGGCTGGGTATATGGATGCTGGGGAAAGAGAAGACTGGTCCAAAAGTGGATTAAAAAATCCAAGGGGACTTCCCTGGTGGTGCAGTGGTTAAGAATCTGCCTGCCAATGCAGGGGACATGGGTTCGAGCCCTGGTCCGGGAAGATCCCACATGCCTCGGAGCAACTAAGCCTGTGTGCTACAACTACTGAAGCCCCCGTGCCTAGAGCCCATGCTCTGTAACAAAGAGAAGCCCTGCAATGAGAAGCCCGTGTACCACAACGAAGAGGAGCTCCTGTTCTGCAACTAGAGAAAGGCTGCATGCAGCAATGAAGACCCAACGCAGCCAAAAATAAGTAAATAAATAAATTAATTTAAAAAAAATCCAAGAAGAATGGGAACCTCAGAGATGAGCAGAAGGATTCTGCTGCAGTGGGAAAAACTGTATCTAGAAAACAAGGTGTGTGTGTGTCAATGCTAACTTAAGATACTTACATTTTATTTTATTTTATTTTTGAGTAACCCAAGGTACTGCTTTTTACCTGCCAGCAGTGAGAAAAATTATACTATGTAGAACTTCGATAATGCCATTCCTATGTAAAGACAGATGTCAGGCCTGCTTTGCTGCTAACCTCTGCATGCTTTCTCATGTCCATATAAAGTATAGGAGATTTTATCAACTTTGGGTTCATCCCTAACCAATAACCAGGATCAATCATGACCTGAAAAAAGGAGGATCTAACAAGCTACAGGCCAATGCTCTGGGACTTAGCATTAAGTCATTCTTTATGCTTTGTCCCATTTTAAACCATACACCTGGGTGCTGCTTGAATTCTTTTCCCTAGAGTCCTGTTGTAGTAACTTATCCCCATCTCTTCCTATGAGTAGGGTCCTTCTCTGTGCTCTTCCTAAAAATTTGAGGCTTTGTCCTACAACCCAGCACTGCAGATGGGCTTTCCAGGTGCCATCTCCTCAACATAGGATCAGTATCACCAAGGTCTGAGGAATCTACCTCTTAACTACTCATAACTCTGGCTCTCTTTTACAATTTAAATGCCACAGACTTAATTTGTCATCATTTAGTAAAATTTACTAAGCTCTTTCTAAGTGCCAAGCATTGTGGTTGGTGGTTTTTCATGGATTATCTCATTTAATAATGCCATATCCCTTCAGGTATCTCCTAGTCTAAGTCAGTCGTGGCAGTTCCATCTCTCTTGGCAAGGACTGGTACAAATGACCTAATTTTGGCCACTGAGGAGAAGTCTGTTGAGAGGTTTCTGGAAAGAAACATAATCCCACTTCTTCCTTTGGACATTGTCCTGTCTGGATATGGCACCTGGAACTAGACTGGTCTGAGAACACAGCACCACCAAGCAAGACAGGACAGAGAGACAGAAAGGGTCTGGGTCCTTGATGACATTGTGAGCTGACAAATTGACCAACCTTGAGCCCTGGAGTTCTGATATATGAGATTTTTCATTTCCTTAATCAATTAGATTTGAGTTTTCTGTTAGCTACAGCTAAAAGCAACTCATTTGCTTATATAACAAAATTGACAAGCAGTAGCTAAAGAGTGCATAACAAGACCACGTTACTAAAACTCATTAAATTCTGATGTAGAAACAACTATTAATGGAGGACTTTTCTTCCTCTAGGACTACACCATGACTTGCCATTCAACAAATTACACAATATGTAAGATGTTATTTTAACTGATAATACCTGCTATCTTGGCTGATAAGAATGTTGATCAAATGTCACTTGTCACATGAAGACCATCCTGCTTGTAGAAAACAGCAGATTATAAATAATAATTTGTAAAGTGAAAAGCACCCCAGGAAGTATTACACTGCCTCAATTCTGTAGATAAAGCGCAATTGTTATAGCTCCATATGGCAGAGTTGGAAGTTAATGTTCCAACACTCTCATCTCTGATCCAGGGCTTAGGTCTGGAGGAATGTGAATAGAAAGGTTAGACAGAAATGCAGAAGGAAAACCAGTAGGGTCATAGTACACAGGAGAAATAAAAACAGCTTTGAAGAAAACTGGGCAAGACCCTTTCATTATCTGGAGAGAACATGAGGACATAACAGCAAAGTTCTAGATGTTCAAAGGCCCCTCCATTAAGATGTCACAGCAAGACAGTTTTCAGGAAGAAGGCTGGAAGCAACATGTAGCTTTTTTTTTTTTTTTTTTGCGGTACACGGGCCTCTCACTGTTGTGGCCTCTCCCGTTGCAGAGCACAGGCTCTGGACGTGCAGGCTCAGTGGCCATGGCTCTCGGGCCTAGCTGCTCCGCTGCATGTGGGATCCTCCCGGGCTGGGGCACGATCCCGTGTCCCCCTCATCGGCAGGCGGACTCCCAACCACTGCGCCACCAGGGAAGCCCAACATGTAGCTTTTTAAATGAAAACAAGCAGGAGCTCTTGCTGGTCTTGTTGCTGTCTGGGTATAACATACTCATTCAAGAGGTCCATTTCCTTGTTGATGATATTGACACAGTATGTGTATTAAGTGTCTAAGAGCCATTGACACTCTGTCTGCAGAGAACAAATAAAAATATGATTTATCACCAAATACCAAATGAAAATAAGTGTCAGCTGCCAAAAGGCCTGCCAGATTTCGTATGTTAAAAACTATGGAACTGACAAGTTTCTTAAATTTTAAACTAATTTTCCCGAAAGTTGAGAAGTATAAAATTTTGCTGTGCATGCTGTCCAAAATAAGCACCAGACATAGAGCTTGAAGTGCCCATAATTTTCTATGAATTCAGAGAAGTTGCCAGCTGCCATTTATAAAGGTAAACAGACTGAAAGTATGAGAAATATTTTGTATGTCCAGTACACAATTAATACATTGTAGGCAGTAAGCTGCCTCAGAAGCCTTCCAGCAGACCCCTGCTCCCACCACCGCTACTGCAGGCTCTGGCTGCATTAGATATGCCTTCTGTCTGCTCCCGTGTCCTCCATGGCATTCTAATAACAAAAGATCTGGCCCCAACAGACTCTTCTATATGTTCGCTGAATGAGCAGCTGAATAACCTTGCAAGTTACAGTAGACATAACTTCTAGAAATGTTATAACAAAGTTATGCATAAGTAAAAAATAGCCACTTTGTTTAGCCAAGGCACAGTCACAGATGTGGCGACCTCTTCTGGACAACTCTCACTCTTTCCAGGGTAAGCAGATTGATTTTTATTTCTAAAGACCTCCGAGTGAGGGGACTACCCTTGGTCTATTTGTCACAATAATCATTAACCGCCACTCTTTCTTTACCTTCTTCAATAATTTCATTCATCTACCTAGTCATTAAACAAGTACCTATTCAACATTTTCAGCATATCTGGCACTATTCTAGGCCCTGGAAATATATTACTGAAGAGAGAAGATCCCTGTGTATATTCTGGTGGGGATATGGAGGGATAGACAATAAATAATAAACAGAAAAAATATTAAGTAGAGGTAGGTACCATGCAGAGATTTAATTCAGGAAATGTGATATAAAATGAGTGGTGGTTACTGTAGATTGGGAGGCTAGGAACACCTTTCTGAAAATGTGACATGTATACTGAGACCTAAACAACCTAAAGGACCAACAGGGAGAAGAATGTTTCAACAAAGGCCAGTGCAAAGGCCCTTAGGTGGGAGCAAGCTTAACTTGTTCAAGGAACAGAAAGATAGCCTGTGTGGGACTAAAATGAAAAGGGCAAGTATTATGTGCTGAACTGTCTCCCCCCTACCCCCAAATTTACGTGTTGAAGTCCTAAACCCAGAATATGACTGCATTTGAAGATAGGGCCTTTAAAGAGGTAATTACGTTAAAATGAAGTCATTAGGGTGAGCCCTAATCCAATATGACTGGCGTCCTTATGTGAAGAGGAAATCATGGCACAGACAGGTACAGAGGGAAGACGCTATGAAGACAGTGAGAAAGTGGCCATTTGCAAGCCAAGGAGAGGCCTCAGAAGTCAACCCTGCTACCATTGTGATCTCAGAATTCTAGACTCCAGCTTTGTGAAAAAATTAATTTCTGTTATTTAAACCACCTGGACTATGGTACCTTGTTATGGCATCTCTAGAAAACAAATGCAGCAAGGTATTAGATAAAGCTGGGGATATAGGATGGGGACAGATCACACAGAACTTAGTAAACCAGCATAAAGGGTTGGAATTTTAAGTGTTATCAGAAGCCACTGGAAATTTGAGGGAGGGGAGTGACATAGTCTCATTTACAAAGATAATTCTGGCTAGCTGCTTTGTGGAAAATGGATGGGAAGGCAAGCAATGAAGCAGGGATAGCTAAGAGGCAGGTTCGGTAGTCCAAGTGAAAGGTAATGCTCGCTTGAACAAGGGTGATGACAGTGGAGAAGAAGAATAGTGGCTGAATTTGGGATGTGTTTTGGAGAGCTGACAGGACTTGTTGGTGGATTAGATGTGGGGGTGAAGGAAAGAAAAGAATCAAGAATGACTCAGATTTTAGTCTTGATCAGTTGGGTGAATGGTGGTAGCAATTTTTATATGGAGGAAACTGCAGGAAGAAAGGGGCAAGTTTGGGAGAAAATCCAAGAGTTCTGTTTTGGCCATGTTGAGTTTGAAATGCCTTCTAGATATTCAAATGGAGAGGTCAACACATTTGAGTATATTAATCTAGACTTCTGGGGAGTAGTCAGAACTGGAAATAAGATTTGGAGTCAATGACATAAAAACAGTAGCTACAACCAAGGGACATTAGAACTATCTCAAACTCTGTCCTTCTGGAAGTGATGTGACAATTCGTCCTAACAACAGTATTCCAAGAAAGAGATTCCAAGAGATATTTTTGATCCATTGCTGCTGCAAGGTATGGTAGCTATTTGCAGCAATAGTTAGAAAAATCTCCCTTTGGCAGCAAAGCCCTGCTTTATGCACATTCGTTATGATTGCACAGATACCACCGGGATAAAAGGTCTGGAAACACATAAATGGATTGTAATGAGCTTTCCAGATGTGGTAGGTACGTGAAGTCTCCAAGTGCTACTTGTTGTCAATTGCCTGTCCGTTTTCTTGTTAAATTCAGTTTTGTGGAAGCTATACAACATAGCGGTAATATAAGACTTCATTCTTTCAGAAACCTTCAGTTTTGAAATTATGATCACTCGAACACAAAGCTATAGGAATAACAAGTTTCTAACACGTTTTAGATGAGTCAGTCCAAACTACATTTGCACTATAGCACCATGGACTGAATGAATGCTGCTGTGCCAATTAAAACACATTTTTAGGGCTTCGGGCTTCCCTGGTGGCGCAGTGTTAAGAGTCCACCTGCCGATGCAGGGGATGCGGGTTCGTGCCCCGGTCCGGAAGGAGCCCACATGCCGCGGAGTGGTTGGGCCCGTGAGCCATGGCCGCTGAGCCTGTGCGTCCGGAGCCTGTGCTCCACAACAGGAGAGGCCGCAACAGCGAGAGGCCCGTGTACAGCAAAATAAACCCAGAAAACCACAGACATTTTTATTCCCTTATTCAAGTAGGTTCACTAAAGGTCTTGATTGAGAAACCCTTCATTAGTAGAGCCTAAATGACTGCTGTATGTGCTAAAAATCAGTAAGGCTGCATTTCTTTAAAAAATACCATAATTACTAACTTTTTACCACTTGTAACAAGCTTTCTTCACAACTGGTGCAAGTTGGTGCTCTTTTGACTGTACCATATTGCCCAGTGTTTGTGAACACAATATTCAGGATGGTTTTTGGAATGCTAGTTTTTTGTTTTTTCCTTCCGAGCCCTGGGCTTTTTTGTGTGTTGTGATTGAAGCCTTCATTAAAGATGGCTGTGACAGGCTCCAGTCGGGGCTAGTAAGGAGATAGTAATTCATTCTGAGAAGTTGCCTTCTGATTCCTACGGGCTGTAGCATGGCAAATAATTTTGTAAATATTCACCCCCTGTCATATGTTCAAACATTTGCTTCTTTTGGAGCCTATTTAAAACATGTTAGTAAAAAGCCATCAGCTGAATACTTGTATGCTCATGGCTATTGAGTAAAGGCTATTTCCAACAACAGCTGTACGAAATGGCTAGCTTCAAGAAATTGTCCTTGTTTTGGACAGTTGTCCACATTCTAACATGATGGTAATAAAAATATTGAGTAATTTCTCTTTTTGGTTATCAAATCTGGGCATCCTCAGCTAGACCAAGACTGGAACAGTTTGATAATATTTTCCTAATAGAAACATTCCAGTCAATGTTTTACCAAGGAAAAATAATTGTCTAGCTAAGGAGTTTTGCCTTTTCCAAATTGCTTTAGAAAAATATGGTAACCTTCTTGCTCTTACGGTTTTTCTCCCTTTTTTCCCCACAAAGTTTATTTCTGCTTCCAATTCATCACTAAGTATTAAATAACTTTTAAATAAAACATTCATTTGAGGAATAGCTACTAGTCCCTTCTATAATACAGAAGGGACTTCGTATCTGGTTTTGAGTAATTCTCAAGGTACAATAACCTTAATGCTATCTAGATTCTCTTCTTATGAGGCAGAGCATGATGAAATTAGATTCTCATAAATGTCATTGCCCCTATTTATTGTTTTTTCCTTGAACCAGGGCTGAGCTGGCTAGGTTCCATTGTCTCTCAACCAGATTTATTATGGATCAGATGCATTCTGTTTCACAACAGGAATGTGCTTATTATATGTACGAAGCTTATAGTCTAACAAAGCATATGATTTGTTAGCAAAAAACCACTTTAACAGTGGGAATAGCTTGCAAAGTGTTCAGATGTATCTGAACTAAATTTAATATCACAGAAGTTGACACTCAAATCTTGAAATAAATCCCTGTAAACACAGTAATGTTTATGCTGTCAAAACTAAACTAAATGCATTTTAGTATGATGCAAATATACTCCCTCAGTATTTCTTATTGACATTGTATAGTTAGCCAGATCTTCTCGTTGCTTCAGTTTCTCCCCGATAGTACCTCAGAACCTTGAAAAGTAGATTAACTCTTTCAGGTCTTCAGAGCACAATTTAACATACTGCCTCTTTAGTGATTAATGTTATTTAGTATTTGTGCAACGAACTGAAGAGTATCTTTATAAATACCCAGGGAAAAACTAAGAGATATCTCTAAGAATAAGGAGAATGTAGATAAATTTAGCAGTTAAAAGACTAGGCAAAAAACTAGATTACAACAATTTTTTAAAAGTGTGATTTTTAATAAAGATTAAAAGGAAGCATACAAAAATGAAAAAGCTATGGTTGGTTGGTGGATAATTGTTGTTGTGTCACTGGTGGAAGTTGAGAAATACCTGAATGTTTAAAACTTCATAAGCTCCCAACAACTACAGTAACCACTGCCCATTCTGGCTCCCAAGGCAGATGGATGCATACAGGACACAGCTTGTCAATGCATGCCTTCTATTATTCTAAACATCCAAATATTAATGTGACTCTGGGTAAGAAAGAGTGGACTGCTTGTAGCTATACTGCAGGAGTATTTTGGCTTGGGTTATCAGCCCCTGGTTTATCTGTTGGTCACTCCATCCAGGCTTTCACTTTTGGGGTCTCCTTGATTCCCTGGGATTCCCCCTGGACTGGACTTGAAACATCCCCGGCTCAGCTTTTGCTCTGCATGACCCATTTCTAGTCCATGCAAACACTTCCACGAACTCTGGCAGTGCTGTTATGCCCAACACAGTAGCACTCTTCAGGCTCCCTATCTAAACAGTCACCCAGTTTCTTGCCCTCAAGATCTCCTAGACTCTGGTTCATGGTGTTTCCCACCTGCAGGGAATATATATCAACTCTCTGAGGGGTCTCTTTAAAGCCTACTCTCTCCAGACTTGAGATGAAAAAGGTAGCGTATCCCCATCCCACACATTCAAAGTAGAACAATTAGAAAGTATAGTTAGTAAAAATAAAACCATTAATCCTAATACCATGCATAGATACCACTGTTAATAATCTGGCACATAAACTCCCAGAATTTCCTGTTAAGTATGTTGACGAGAACATTTTTTTTTTTTTTTGCTCATACTATTATAAAAGTATACTATAAGCACACACGTCCCATATTTAAATAAAACATGGGGCATTATTATAGGGCGATTTAAAAATACATCCACACTTTAACTTGAGATTGCTTAAAAGTAGACTTACTGAAAAACTATCTTCTGAAAACAGTCTTTTGTTGTTAGGTAATCCCAAATACAATAAATGAAGCTCCTTGTATTGAATTTCAGAATACTTCAAGACTTAACCCTAAGCAAAGATTAAGATTTTTATCATGGTAAGAAAATTTGAGAGCAACTTTATCAAACATTTAAACATTCGAAGACATGCTTCAGGATCAATTAGGATATGTGCTAAGATCTGAGGATACAAAGCTATGTCACAATTCAGAGAGCAGTCCTTCTCTGTATATATATGAATCAGATAAGAGAAATTTAAAAAATAGAAATATTTACCTGCCAAAAAATAATTTGTTCTGAGACATCAGTAAAGATTTTCTTCTGTGATGATATGAAGTTTAAGTCTTAAACCATCTGCTGGTTCAAGAATTCCAGACTGCAAAATGATTAATTATTAAATGTTGGACAGAGAGAAGTCCTCTGTTCCTTGTGGGTATGTACAGCAGACCCAGAATGCACCTGGTAATCCAAGACCTCATTATCTTGAAGATACCTGATATCCCATAATATCTGACGAGGCTGCCAACTCCTTGTCTGCACTGACTACATGCCATGTACCCCATTTTATGACTAAACAGGATTTAAAATTCATGAAGCTTGTTGAAAGCTCAACTGTCACATTCAACTCATTCCAAAGTGTATGGGAAAAAGAGCAGAGCAGACATTTCAACTGAAGCCATTATTGTGCTTGGATAACCATATTCCATTAAATTGCTAATAAACCTACTAGAAGATGTTGATCACATCAGCCATACAGTTGCATTCCTTTCCTTTATACTAACTTGCTCAGTTTCATTCTATGCAGTATTACTCTTTCTGTGCCCTTTATTCCAAGGTTGCTCAGAATTCAAAGCACTTATTCAGTAAGTTTGTAATCCAGTTTAGTACGCTGTTAATACAATTCGTTAGAGAAGATCATGGAAAAAGAAAATCAAACTTATTTTTGGATCAATGACCAATTTTAAAGGAAACACATACTAAACCAGTTTAAAGGAAAAGGTCAGGATCCATGAGGTATTAAGGAAAAGGAAAAGAAAGAACATTCATTTCCACAATTTTCCGACATTCCTTAAAAATAAAAACAAGCCTAAGTATGGAATGGAGAGGTCCTGGTTCCCCTGTGCTAATGGTGGTGAACAATACTGCCATTCATAGGAAGCTAGTAAGCAAGGGTTTTTCCTCAACACCAGGGAAGTTTTGGCTTCCTTTCCCTTCATTTATTCAGGGGTTCAAAATTAAACCCTATAAATCTTGAGTTAGTCTCTCAGAACAAATAATAATATATAATGGATTAAATGCTTTAAAGCTCGCTTTTTACTAGCATAAGTGATTAACTGTCTCTCCATTACAAATGGTATATTAAGCCACTGCTGTATTAGTGTTAAATACTGAAAATATGTGAGCCTGAATATATATCCTATAGAATTAGGCATTTTAAAGAACTAATACACTATCTATACTATCACTATCTATACTATCTACCTGATGAATGACTTAGTTAAATAGTTTATCCCTTATTTAAAGATTAATTGAAAATGTATGATGGAAAAATCTAACGTTAGGGGAACAAATGCCTTAATTTTAAAACTCTTTCATCCAAGAGGAAGCAATGGTTTAGGTGTATTTTTTTTCTATTTGGTATATCCATCTAAAAGCCTTAGAAGAAAGGACAGGTCTCCCCAAACTCAGGGTACCAAATAGTTGTCTCTAACCAGCCAGTTTTCCAATGGGTAGAGTTGGGGTAGCATTTCTTTCCACAGAGCAACTGTTTTAAAATAACCTGCCAATGTACTCAGAATGTTTTCTTCTTTTTCTTTCCACCAGCAAAGTCAAGCTGAATAAAAGCAAAATTCACTTTCTGGATTACTTTATGATTATGAAAATATTTGTGTCTATCTTTTTAGAGGAATTGAGATTAGGTGTAGTGAAAGAATTTTTCCTGCAGCTTCCCCTCTGAAATACCTTAGTGAGAACACATAAAAACAACTCTAAATCATGCACAAAGCCATAGTAGAGAGGAAATAAATGTTAAAGCAACAATAATATCATTCAACAAAAATAAAAATGAGTAATAGCCCAATATAAAAAGCTTTGAAATTATAGTAATTTCACAATCCATCAGAAATAGCAAAATACACCATTACTTTAACAAATATTTTTTCATCATCTTATAGATGTCAAAGCTAGATGCAGATATACGTGTGGTAAATTTCTGGACTGGAGAATTAAATCAAAAGAAACTAGAACAGGATATATAACTCACAGAATCATGGAATATTAAGATCAGAAGAGATCTTAGCTGTCATATAGATCAGAGGACCAAGTCCCACTAGGTTTAAGTAACTTTACCCAATCACAGGGGCCAAAGCAGGACTAGAACGCAAGGCCCCTTATTTATAGTGTAATAAAATTCCTGACGCAGTAGAAATGTTTTTGAGACAAAAAGTCAATGTTAAGACTATTAATAAAAGTTGTTTCCACTTAAACAGTTTGAGAATAAACACATGATTGATTATGTGTTTATAGACATTTAAACTGTCTTCTTAAACTCAAGTACAGATTACCAGATTTCATCTAAAGTTTTCCTACTGGCTGGGATTTCACTTTGCGTGGCATCAAATGAGGAAGCATTTGCTATCTGATGAAACCAAAGACCACAGAATAAATGTGGCTTGGTGTTGGAAGACAAGGGTGAGGACCATGGTTCTCTGTGACACTATGCAGGCAGGCATATTTTTAGAGGTTTCCACACAATGTGGAGTTAATGGTCCAGGTGTTTTTCAATTTTTTCAACTGATAAGAAAAAATTGAAAATCAAAGCTCTTCACAATGTCTGCCAGATTTCCCTAAAAGTTTCTTTCATGAGGTAAAATCTCTCTGTCTCCCTCCCCGCCATCCCCATCCCTCCCCCAACACACACATATTTAGTAAGACTTTCGAGTAATCCGTTTGAGGACTGGAGATTCGCTTTCCTGGGTTGACAACCTCTTTTCCTCTTCATTAATATTTGAAGCCTGCCTACATAAAAAACTGGAAAATACAAAATATAAACTGACACAGTTTATGTATTTGATTTCTAATTTCTGATAGCTGAATATTTTGAAAATGTATCTAAAGGAATACAAAACATGTGGCATAAGAAGAAAGCTTTCAGCATGAATATGAGGTAATAAAGTAATTAGACTGATTTTTTTTTTTTTTTTTTTTTTTGGTTTTGGACGCACAGGCCCAGCGGCCATGGCCCACGGGCCCAGCCGCTCCACGGCACGCGGGATCCTCCCGGACCGGGGCACGAACCCACGTCCCCTGCATCGGCAGGCGGACTCTCAACCACTGCGCCACCAGGGAAGCCCCCCTAGACTGATTTTTATAGGTGACTTACTGGACTGCATCCTGTTATTTCAAACATATCCTGCATATTGCAATTTACAAAAAGCATAAGTGAAAAGTGAGTTTGTTTAATACATACGGATGGCTGTCAAATTCTGAAAACCAAAAAGGGATAAAAGAAGTTAATGAGGGTGAATGAACTTTCCCTTACTAAAGGCAAAGTGATAGAGCAAGTGTAAGCTTTTAAGAGGGAGTGCTTTGGTATCTTCTCTTCTCCTTAAAGGCTGCTTTCTCATAACCTTCTCTCCAAATATGCCAAGTGTAATCTTAGCTTTGTTTATGTACTTAGAATGTTCATTTTAATAAAAATTTTTAGTAACCTAATGGGAAGAGGATTGCACCCTGTTCTAGACGGATTATCAAAAAACAGTAAATTAGTACCCTGTCTATGGAATTTATTTATTTATTTATTTTTTGGTACGCGGGCCTCTCACTGTTGTGGCCTCTCCCGCTGCGGAGCACAGGCTCCGGACGCGCAGGCCCAGCGGCCATGGCTCACGGGCCCAGCCGCTCCGCGGCATGTGGGATCCTTCCGGACCAGGGCACGAACCCACGTCCCCTGCATTGGTAAGTGGACTGTCAACCACTGCGCCACCAGGGAAGCCCTGGAATTTTTTACAAGGGATTTTTTAACAAGTGAAAACTCTGTCAAATGAAACACCTTATTCTTGCAAATGAAGTATACACCCAGACAGCTATTTTGTGAATCGCTAAGCCAAGCATACAAGGAAAAGACTCCATACATTTATCTGAGACCCTGAAGAAAATTTACAGTGACAAGTAAACAGAAAGAGCCACTAGAATAATGCACGGTTGAAATTCTAAATTTAAAAAAATCTCCAGAGGCGAATTTCAAAAAGCTTTTTTTTTTTTTTGTGGTACGCGGGCCTCTCACTGTTGTGGCCTCTCCCGTTGCGGAGCACAGGCTCCGGACGCGCAGGCTCAGCGGCCACGGCTCACGGGCCCAGCCGCTCCGCAGCATGTGGGATCCTCCTGGACCGGGGCACGAACCTGTGTCCCCTGCATCGGCAGGCGGACTCCCAACCACTGTGCCACCAGGGAAGCCCCACAAAGCTTTTTTACCTTTACCATGTTTACATTTCCTCATGTGCTTTAAATGCAAAAACATGCCTTAGCCTGGACACACAGGTATTAAAAAATGTGTTAAATGGCATTGATTGCTCCACTATCTGTGAATGAATTATTTCCAATATGGTTTATCTGTAGCAAATTTTGCTTTCAGCCTCAAAACAATCATACAATGGTAACGGCTATAAAGGACCTTATAGAGAATTATCCAATCCCTTGTTTTCCCAGATGAACAGACTGGGGTCCAGCTGAATCCCTTGTTCAGAGTCACCAGCTAGTTATAGTTCAGAGCTGTATCTTCTGTCACCCAGAGCAGTGGGCAGTGCTCTTTCCATCATGTCCTTAGCACTGTAGCTACATTCAAGGATGGTGCCCTTCTAAGCACTCCTCTTAGATGACTTTATATTCAAGCATCATAAAAATCCAAGAAGTATGTGCTATTTTCAAGACCATTCTACAGAAAAGGAAACTGAGGCACTGAGAGCTTAAGCACCTCCTGAAAGAGTCTGCCTCCAGAGCCACACCACACTCTTTAACTATTACACTACTGCTGACTTTCCTTTTTCCTTGTTCCCTACATTCAGCATGCTCTAATGGAACTCATCTTTCCCCCAAACTTGCTGGCATCCTCACTCTCCAACTCAGTTAATGTCATCAGTGTCCTTTCTGTCACCAAGCTTGGAACCTTGGAGTCATCTTTGACTCCTAGGTAATTCCTCACCCTTCTCCACATTTCCATCACTGGAAAGGCTCTTGAACCCATGTGCACTGAAATGTCCTAAATATGGCCTCATTCCCCACTGCCTGAACAATTAGAAAGCCTCCTAACTGGTCTCCTCATAATGGCCTTCTCTTCTCCAATTCATCATACACACTGTAGCCAGAGTAATTTTCCTAAAACAACAGAAATTTCATTAGTTTAAAAATCTAAGCTTACCTAACATTAACATTGGAAAGTGTCTTTTAAATGTTTAAATCTTTTTTATTTCCACAAAGTACTCTTTGAAATCTTATACAATTGTGTGAAGTTGGTCTATCTCAAAGATGAAGAACCAGGTCCCATGACATTAAGTGATATGTAATAGATAATTTTAAAAACCACAAGTTCTGTTATATAAAAATGTAACTTTATTTTCTTAAAACTGCACGTATTTTCTAGAGAGAGAAAACAATCCAGGTAAATACAGTCATATCCAGTAATTTCTCAATCATTTAAAATTTAAACTCAGTTAAATTCAGATCCTTCCCCCTTCCTCTCCACTGCTTTTTTTGTAAGTATTATTCGCACTGAGCATTTACACAGAACTCTGGGCTGGCTCTTTCAGGATGTACAATCATCCCACCATACTCCTAGATTCTTGGTCCCTGGAATAATCGTAGCTGAAATGGTCACACTTGCTCTGGTCTCCAGTTACATTGTTCCTGCTGCCTCCTACAGTCATATAACCTGATTCCAACTGTAAGATCCCTTTGCACTGTTGGCTCCCTCCTTTGTCTCTCTGTCTTTCTCTCTCTCTGTCTCTGTCTCTCCTTCTGTCTCTGTCTCTGTCACACACACACACACATCTTTCTTCTCTGCTTACACATGGTGAAGGGACAGTAAACTAGGGATGGTTACATGAAAATCAAGGCCACAAGAGTATATGTGTCACACTCCTGCAACCCAGAATCCAGGATAAGATGTTAGTTATTTCTATTCCACTCAAGATTTCGCATGTTAACACTTGGATTCCATGAGGTTTGAAGTATCTCTGGGCTTTGCAAATGGAGCCCTTAGTTTACATCATTGGTCCCCAACCTTTTTGGCACCAGGGACCGGTTTCATGGAAGACAATTTTTTCACAGACCAGGGAGGGGATGGTTTAAGGATGTTTCAAGCACATTACATTTATTATGTACTTTATTTCTATTCTTATTACATTGCAATATATAATGAAATAATTATACAACTCACCATAATGCAGAATCAGTGGGAGCCATGAGCTTGTTTTCCTGCAACTAGATGGTCCCATCTAGGGGTAATGGGAGACAGTGACACCCGAAGTGTGTTGCTTATATCCAGTCTACTTTGTAAGATGCAGCTTAATTTTCACCTGCCACTCACTGATAGGGTTTTGATATGAGTCTGCAAGCAATTGATTTATTATGGTCTCTGTGCAGTCAAACCTCTCTGCTAATGATAATCTGTATTTGCAGCTGCTTCCCAGCACTAGTATCACTGCCTCAGCTCCACGTCAGATCATCAGGCATTAGATTCTCATAAGGGGCACACAGCCTAGATCCCTTGCATATGCAGTTCATAGTAGGGTTCATGTTCCTATGGGAATCTAATGCCATCACTGATCTGACAAAAGGCGGAGCTCAGGAGGTAATGCGAGTGATCGGGAGCAGCTGTAAATACAAATGAAACTTCGTTCACTCACCCGCCACTCACTTCCTGCCATGTGGCCCGGTTCCTAACAGGCCACAAGACCGGTACTGGTCCATGGCCCGGGGGTTGGGGACCCCTGGTTTACATGATGGCAGTGGATGTCTTTGATGGGAGCCTAGAGGATCCCTCCTCTTGATTTCCTCAATCACATCGAAGAGTGGGCAGGGGTTCTTCTTGCTTGGGAGTAACTCCATCACTTACTTACTCTAAGCCTCCATTTGAGTAAAACTCAAATAATAATATATGTTTTGTAAAGATTAGAGCTACAACATATAAAAATGTAACTGGCACAAAATCTCTTATCTAAAATTCTGAAATATCAAATTTGAAAACCAAGAATCTTTTTTCAAAAATTTGGTGGCAAAATTTAATCTGAATTGATGTGAAGGTATATATAGACTTTATTTATCTCACCTAGAATGAATATAATACATAGTCATTTTATAAATATGTTTATTCTATGAATGAATAAGATATGTGTTGCT
>NW_020175442.1:1408003-1411756 GCF_003031525.2 Neophocaena asiaeorientalis asiaeorientalis | reverse complement strand
GTCCTCTGCATCAGCAGGCGAACTCTCAACCACTGCGCCACCAGGGAAGCCGGATTGCAGCTTATATATTAATGTGTTGGATTATAGGTGCTGTCTCAGATTTGTCTGGATATATTTTGAAATACAGAGTTTACATACCCTATTTCTTTTCAAAATCTGAAAAATTCTGAATTTTTAAACACATCTGGCCTCATGAGTTTCAGGGAAGGAAATGTGAACTAGAAAGATATTTTCTCTGGATATAGAATTCTAGGTTGAGTTTTTGTTTTTTTTTTTCTTTTTCAGCACTTCAACAATTGTTATTACATTGTCTTGTGGCCTGCAATGTTTCTAATGAAAATTCTGCTGTCATTCTTTTCTTTGTTCCTCTATATGAGACACATTTTTTTCCTCTGACTGCTTTTCAGATTTCCTCTTCATCACTGGTTTTCAGCAATTTGATTATAATGTGTCTTGGTTTGGCTTTCTCTATGTTTCTTCTGCTTGGTATTCATTCAGCATTTTAAGTCTGTGTGCTTACAGTTTTCATCAAATTTGAAAAATGTTCAGCCTTTATTCCTTCAAGTATTTTTTCTGTCCTCTCCTCACCTCCAACTGTTCTTTATTATTTTTAACTCTTTTTTCTCTGTGTGTTTCATTTTGGAAAGTTTCTATTGCAATATATTCAAGTTCACTGATCTACAGTGTCTCATCTGTTGTTAATCTCCATCCAGTTTGTTTTCCATTTAAGATTTTTTTTCATTTCTTGAAATTTCATTCCAGTCTATTAAAAAATATATCTTTCATGTCTTGCTGAGTTTTCCTTTACATCCTTAACCATGCTTATGAGATTTTTTATGATAGTTGTTTTAAGGTCCTTTCCAATTACTTCCACCATCTCTATCATTTACATGTGTCTTTCTATTGAATTGATTTTTCTCCTGAATATGGGTCATATTTTCCTGCTTCTTTGCATGACTGTTAATTTTTTATTAGATTCTGGACATTGTAAACTTTTACATTCTTGGGTGCTAGATTTTACTGTATTTCTTTGAAGAATGTTGGCTTTTGTTTTGACATGTAGTTAAATAACTTTGAGATCATTTTGATCCTTTTGAGTATTACTTTTAGGCTTTGTTATGGTGATTTCAGGGCAGTGTTTATTCCGGTAGAGATCTCTCCTCACTATAAGGCATGGCTCTTCTGAGGCTCTACCTAATGTCCTGTATTTTGATATCTCTCCATTCTGGCTGGTGGGAATATGAACTTTTTCCATCTTTGTGTGCATTCTGAGAATTGTTTGGCCTTTTTTCTCTTGGTTCTTTCTCCAGCCTTATGCACTTCCTCTTATGTACGCACAGACAAACTCTTAGTCAAAGACTAAAGGAACAATTCTGCAGATCTCTGGAATGCTCTCTCTATGCTGTACTCTGTCCTGCAAATTTTACCATCTTGGTCTCCCCAAACGCTGATCTTTGTTCTCTCAACTCAGTAAGATCACTGAGCTCTTTTCTGTTCCTCGTCTCTCCTCTGTGGCCTGGAAACTGCCTTCAGAGAGTAAGTTGGGGCAACTGTAGATCTCATTTCATTTGTTTCCCTTCCCTCAGGGATCACAGTCCTACACTTCCTGTTGTGCACTGTTTAAAAACCATTGTTTCATATAATCAGTTCAGTTTTCTAACTGTGTACAGAAAAGAGGAAATTCTTGTAGGTTTTCCTGGATAGAAGTGGAAAGCTCAGTCTGTAAACTTAAACATTGTTACTCTGCTTCCCTGACAACCTCCGCGGCAACACTGCATAATTATATTATAACTCAAGTAACCCTTTTTTTCTCATTAAAACAATGAGGACCAACATTTTCACCTTTAATAAATAAATGGATGGTCTAGAAATTAGTTCTCTAAGAATAAGCAGAGTGATTATTGATGATATTAGTGATGTTGCAAGAGAGGCAGCAGACAGTGATAAAACTCCCTTAGTGTTTATGCAAATTTTACTTAAAATGCTATGCTCTAACATAGCTGCTAACTCTAACAGAGCTTGGCAGTTAATTAAGGAGGCCATTTGTAACTACACAGCAGTCTGTGTCTAGACTGTGTTTGGGAAATGGACCTGTGACAAAGGGATTAATAAGCAAACGTAACCATTATATTAAAATTAACAGAGACCAAGAAGAATAATTAATAATGGCTGCTGGCTCTTTTCTTCTTCTCCTCTGCAATGTCTATTTAAGCCCCTGAAAAGAGAGACTTAGCATGCCAGAATAACTTTGGTGGAGTCAGAGCCATCCACACAGAGCAAAGCAGCTAAAAACATAAAACCATAGCTACACCCAGGGAACTTTCCTAACTTGAAGCAAAAACAAATTCAGAATGGCTTGAGAAAAAACATTCCATTTAGGCCTGGTGAGGAAAACCAGGAACATCTTAAAAGAAAATAAAGGAGTCATAAAGTAGGTACTAAATTTTATCCTAATGACTGTGTTCTTTAATAACTTGCTTTTAGGAGAGCTGTCTCATTTAGAAACACATTTAAAAATAATATTACCAAATTGGAAAATGTACCAGCCTCCCCCTCAAATCATTTTGTTACTGGGAATGTTTGTTTCAACTGCAAGGAAGGCCTAACCTAATGTCAGTTTTGTCAGTCTTGCAAGGAGGCCGTCTAGAAGAGTGAGTTCATGGAATCAGCCAGACCTCATTTTGGATAGACAAGCAGCCACTTACTGGTTGTGTGACCTTGAGATATTACTCAACCTCTCCATCTTTTGGGTCCTTATTTTTAAAGTGGAGATTATAATAATAACTGTTTCATAGGGTTGCTGTGATGATTAAGTGAGAAAATGCATGCAAAAGCCTTAATATAATGCCTGGCCCAGAGCAAACTCTCAATTTTAGCGATTGTTACTGTTACTACTATTGTTGCCAAAAAAAAAAAAAAAACGCCTCTGGAACACTAGCTTTGTAAATACAAGTTATCTATCTATCTATATATATATATATAAAGAGAGAGAGAGCGAGAGAGAGAGAGAGAGACAGTAAATGTTACAAACTATGAGATTATAGAAATAATCTGAATGATTGAATGAAAGGTAATTATATAAAAATAATTTTAACCATATTCATTGTTTTTCCTTAAAAATGAAACTGGAAGCATAAAGGGAAAACAATATATATAATTTGCCTCATTTTCCCCCTTGTTCCATTTCTAAATGTGTTGTCCAGAATCACTAGGTCCATTAATAAAGTATAAAATTACACTTTATATTAAAAAAAGGATGACAACTTCATCAAAAGAACCATAGGCATCTCCTCTTTAACTTATCTGAAAGTAACACTCAGGAAAATCCTAGGATATTTTACCATTTTAGGACAATCAATGGCTCTCTGAAAAATGACAAAAAAAGAAGAAAGTGTCACCTCCACTGTGCTCCTGATGAAGCTATTTTCATCTACTTTCAATATAGAATATTCTGTTTCCTGACAGATGGATGGCTTCTTTGTTAAGGTCCCACTGGCCCAGGATTCACTAAAAGGAATTCAAACGGACAACCCCCGAGAGGCTGTATAGCAAAGTGCTTAAGTTCACAAGCTTTAGAATTGAACAACTTGGTTCCAATCCTTGTTCTGACAGTTGCTAGTTGATTGGGCAAATTACTTACACTCTGAGCCTCAGTTTCCTCAGCTATAAATGTTTTTATCTGATAAGGTTGTTGTAATGAATAAAGTGGTATATATATATATATATATATATATATATATGAAGCACTTAGCA
>NW_020175442.1:1347440-1407942 GCF_003031525.2 Neophocaena asiaeorientalis asiaeorientalis | reverse complement strand
CTCTATCCACAGTGAATATTTAATAAACATTATATACTTACAATCTATTACATTCTAACCTGAGAGTCCAGGTAATCCATACAAAAAACACAGAACAGCGACTATGTGCCACTTCCATCAATACTGATTCATCATCCACTAAACAGACCTGTGCAGAGTGGCTGATGCTGTGCCAAGTCTGTGATCAATGCTTTCGTTACTTAGTTGAAGTCCTCTAGTCATGAGGATCTTCACCAGAGACGGTGAGCTCTTGGGAGGGCAGTATCTCTGCTCTCATGTCGATGGCTACATCACTATGGGGCCTGGAGATGCTGATGAGGTTTTGTGGGGGTTTTTTGACAAATGAGTAAGGAATGAATTAATGAGTATAATACATGGATAATTAAGATGAAGTCCTTGACCTCAGGGAACTCATGTTCTAGCTGGAGTTGGAATTAAACCCCAAAAGGGGGAATGGAAGCAGGGTGGATTAGGGAGGGAATTTCAGGTAGTGGGATCACCATGAGTAAAATAACAAAGATTTCTGTTACAGTTGTGCTAACATAGTTTGGTGATAAAGGCAAAAAAAAAAAAAAAAATCAAATATTTTTAGAAGACTTCTTAATTTCTAACAAGAAACAGAAGTATCCTTATCACTTATCATAGAAAAAAGAAACTTCAAATTTTATATCTGAAGTCAAAGGAGAGAAAGGAACATACTGTTCTATAGTCTTGTTTGTTAGGTCAAACCCAATCCTGCCCCAGTGTCCTTGCCCAATTTGCCAGTGGTTAGGAGTGCCAATCACTACTTCCTCCTCTCTTCCACCCTGTAGCTAATCAGGAAGAGACCCAGGATAAATGGGGATCAGATATCAGCTTTATCCAATGGCCAAATTGAAGAACTGGCGGGGCCTCCTACCTTCCAGTCAGAACTGAACACAGCCTACAAGCAGGGTGAATCTGATTAAAAAACCCACTCCACCCACCTGTCCCAAAACATTCCACAAGGAAACAGGAAACAGAGGGGAGGGTGTGCTCTGCTGAGCAAAGAGAAAAAGGTGGAACCTGTTCCCTACTTTTGAGGCAAAGTGACCTGCCAATCCACTCAAAAATGTGGCTAGCCAATAGGATTAGCTATTTCCTGCCATGGATCAAAGGACCAGAATGGTTTACTGCAATGGTTTCCTTTAAGGAAACATGAGGAAAATAAATAAAGGGTCCCTGCCTCTCACAGGCCACGTGAAACTTTTAATTTAGGAGAGAGAGGATGTTATACTGTTTTTGGATAAAATAGATGCTTGTTCTTCTGCTACAGATAGCAGAAAGCCAAGTGTTCTGATTTATTTCTAACTAAGAATGGCCTGATAAGATAAATTTACTAGATGGTAATAACCAAAACAAGGGACTCAACTACCCTGCAACCAAAGTTATTTTACTGTTTGTCTTATACATAATAATATGGAGGAAATTAAATTATTTAGTTGCCTAGGTGGGCAGTTCTTAAATAGTTCACCTTGGAGACAAGGCAAGGAAACAATATTGCCCAAATTCAATACATGTTTTATTGAGATTTTATTTTGGTCATGGGGAGTCCAGATTTAGGACCTTACATACTTTTTAGATTGAATTTATGTCAGCCCTCTTAAAGGAACAGAACTGTGGGGTTGTAAAAGCCTTTTCTGTTTGTTTGTTTTGTTTTTCGTTTTTTTGGTCTATGTGCCCGAGTAGACCCAAAGATTTTTTTCCTTTGCAAAAACCTGGCCTTGTTTTGCTGTATCCCAGCCACTTTTTCATAATAAAATCTTGGGCTCATTCGCACTGTTTGTCAAAAACAATCAGGGGGGACTTCCAGAAGAACACAGCCTACTCTTCCAGAAATTCTAAAATGCACATCTGAATTCAGAGAGTTCCCCCACTGTAATGCTGAATTCAATGAGATGTGCCTACTCTAGAAATGTAGTAGATGATACTATTTACATTATCACACACTGTCCCCATGGGGTCCCCAAGAGGAAATCCCTCTTTGAGCTTAGTAGTAAGAATACTTTCACTTCTTTTCAAATCAGTAACTGATTTGCCTGTATCTTCCAGTCTTCTCAGCTGAAACACCTGCAAGGTTCATTTCTTAACACTACTGCAATTCATTACCCAGAAGAGAGGGTAGATAATGCATATCACTAACTGTGTTCCCTGCTCTACCTTATGGTAATTATTCTTATTTTCTTCCTCTATCCATATTTTGATTGATTCTACCCCGTATTTTACATATCCTTCTAAGCTATCTTATATCCCTTCTGCAGCATAAATGAGAAACATGACAATGTAAGCAGAGATACGATCCATGCTCACGATGTGGTTACACAAATGGGACTTGGGACAGCGTAGGTAAATGTCTGAAGTTTCTAAAGTTTTATTTATACAGTGCCAGAACACTGGGCTGCAAGCGAACATTGCAAGTACGCTAGACTGACACTCTCGTTAGTAAATTCTGGTGCTGTGTAGAAACTGCCTTTGAGTACTTAAAAGCAGCTACGATAATACACTGAGTTGACACAGTCTAACAATAAAATGACAGAAACGTTTTATTTTTCCAAGAGTCTAGGGCTCCAAAGAGAGAAGGGAGACTACTATGAAAACTTGAACTTCATTAAAACTGAAATCTTCCATTATTGACCTTCTTTTTACCCAGATTCATTCACTTTCTGGGAGCACAACGGAATGACTAAATAAATCAGAACTACTAAAGATAGTTCAAACAGCATACATAGAATAGCACGGTTAATAATTACCTCAAGGAAAAAAGGTTGCAATAAGGGTGAATATAATTTTACTTTGAATTTTAAGAGAAGCATCGTTTGAGATATTTCAAAATTCCTCATTCAACTGTAGAATCAGATATTGCTCTGTATGCATTTAAAAAAAGAAGCACCGTTACTATCTTATTTGAAAGAAGACATTTTCATAAACTGTTTTGTACATAGTTCTTTTTTTAATGTGTTCTGAAAGTTTAGTCTTTTAAAAATTTACTTATTTCTCTCTTCCAGCCAGAGTCTAAGTGTGAATTTTTTTTTCCTCAATCAATCTTTCACCTAATAGCAAATGAGATTACTTTCCAAATTTGTATAGACAAAATATTTTTAAAAGATGGTATATGTGAATTTCCCACACTGTTTTAGACTTGGATTTATTTGATAATTTCTTCTGAAATTTATAGTTTCAGTTACACAGATTAAGATATAAAAGTGCTTTCTGAATTTTCTGGTAAATAAAGCTGACCTAAAGTTTCGTTTCTAGAAAACACAATTAACTAATAAAGTTCTTCTCAGAATTCTTGTTTCTGCTCCAAAAATATTAGTTTAACCTCAACAGATACCTGCTCTCTTAAGGAAGCTGTGTATGCACCCATGGAGGAGTGTCTGCTCCCTGTGATAAGAAGGAAGCTGTGTGTTTTGGCAGAGGGCTGGGACCCTCCCTCAGGGCCTCCTAGGGTTTGAGCTGGAGACTAATGATAGCAAGTTTGAGGGAATTTTTTCCTTGGACATGTAAACTCCCAGATTTACCAGAGAGAATTACAGAAAAGAAGTAAAACAAGATAGAACAGTTACCTCCAAGAAAAATCTGAGAAGAACCATTCAAAACGTGCGAGACACACTGTCCTTAAAATGTACTTGAAGGCTCATTTCTATAAGCAAAGCCTAAACATCCCCAAGCTCTAGAATTTAGGAATCTTATTTCCAGGAACAGTGTCCTGGAGCATTTGCAATTTTCAGTTGGAACTCTCAGCCCTTTAATTTAAAAATAGTCTAAAGTCAGAAACTGAAAATACTGATCTATTTTTCAACCCGCACGTAAGTTGCTCCTCGTCAATATAACATCGACCATTTCTGAACAAAGGGATTCATAAGGCTGGCTGTGGTTCAGGCAAGTCCTAAACCTATTAAGGAGAAAATAAGTTCTTCAGAAAAGAAAAAATATGCCTGTCCTCAGTTGGACAAAGATCTATTTTCCTCCTACTGCTCAATTATGTATTAAATCAGTTCCAATTTTATTTTAGAACATTAATCTGTATTTAACATAATTGTTAAAATAAATAGATGTTTCTGTCTATTTTATGTCAAGTTGTTTACTAGGAAAATCATTCAATGGGTAGAATCATAAAATAGTTTCCCTTGTGTGATTGCTTACAAACGGATACATGCTGTACTCTTGGCAAAACTTACACGTTACATTTTAACAATGTAACTGCTGACAATAAAACACTAGTTAATACAAAACAATTTTTATATCTTAAATCATAACTATATTTCTCTAGCTACTGTTAATAGGATAAGAAATCTTTCTATAATTAGTTTTTAACAGTAAATTTCTAGAAAATTTTAAAGCCCACACAAAAGAATAAAAGGTTTATGGAACTTTCCTTTAAGAACTGCATTATTGTATTTCACAAATAAAACTAATCAGAAAAATTCAGAGCAACATAACAATTCACAAGTATTTAAAATCAATGACCTTCATTTCTAGGATCCATGTCTTAGAGGATGCCACCAGGTCACAACGACCCATTATACCCGAAACTTCTCCCTATAGGGTCGCAGGTGACAAACCCTGCAAGATCCCATTCTAGAAGGCACTGCTAAGCTTCATCTGTCCTTACCATAGCTGACTGCCATCAAACTGCCATCCAAAACTGCTTTAGGGAAGCAGTTCCTCCGCAATCTTTTCAACAGATTCCCTGTTTTAACATCCACCTGTGTTACTGCAGAACAGTATGACCCGGATTGAGCCATGGAGCAAATAATAACACTAACTGCAACTCCAGACAGAAAAAAATAGAAGTTAATTTTCCAGACTCTTGTGGGAATACAGAGCATGTCTGCTGAAACTGAATCCAAGGGTTCAATGATATTGTAGACTCAAGTATTTCTTTATATTCCACGTAATGGCTTTTCCGTTCTTGGTGTTTTATAACACACGACTGAGCCATGATTTAGAAAGTGAGGCAAATTCTCTCTCTCTCTCTCTCCTTCCCCCTCTCTCTAAAGTTGAATTATACAAAAATTAAAATTGCAAAGTGAAACTTTACCAGAAAGCCCCAAGAGTTGTTCCATTTAGAGCTCTTGAATACTATCACTATGATTTAAGTCAGTCTATGCTGACCTTCTTTATTTGGGGGGAACATTTCTTTAGGCATTAAACCTAAACTTCTTTCTTTTGGGTTTTGTTTTGCTTCATTTTTGCCAGGGAATGACTGGCTCTACAGTCTGCCCTCCGAGAGCCTGCACATTAAATCCTCTGTCATTGTCAACTGCTTTATCTTCTCTTGGCAAGGAGAGACGTGTATTTTTGCTGATACCACTGTGAAGCTACATGAGGCCTTCTCTTTTTTAGGCAGGGGCTACTAGATTCTCTATCAGTTCTACACAGCTGCCACTTCATATTATTCTGAGAGCACAGATGCTAGCAATTCTCTTCAGTTTAATTAAACAGATAGGCCAAATGGGTTTGATTCCATTTGGTCGACACTCTAGCATAACAAAGATTACCTAAAAGAAATAGGGGTTAAACCGTATCTAAGATTACAGAGGGAAATAGTCAAACACCTGAGGAAAAGATCTTGTTTCTCCCTGACATTAAACAACTTACTGTAAAAATAATGTACTTGCTACTATAAAGGGTGGGTGTCATCAAATGTTAGTACAGACATGGAGATATCTCCTCTAAACAAACACAGCTGTTAGGAAGCTTAAGCATGTAAACAGGTCACTCCTTATTTTTCTGTAAGTTTGTTTTAAAGTCTTAAAAGGTAATGTCCTGGATCAACAGAATAGGGCCAGTACTAAGGTGTGGCTCATTCCCTGCTCCACACTGGCTGAAGAAATACTTGGTTGTTGGCTAAAACTAAAATGCCCTCAATGAAATCCTGCTTTATAGCAGTGAATAGTGAACTGAAGATGGCACTTTGGAACAGAGGTCTTGAAAGCAGCTGGGGTCCACAATGAGAAGGAGAGGACCTCATCAAAAGAGGGGATGTAAGATGCCAAGAATTACAAATGTTTTGCTCCTCTGCAAGAAAGAAGGCCAAGGTGCAAGACTCTTCCATGTGCTCTTATCCCAAAATTCTCCAACGTGAGACGAATGTTCTCCCCCACTCATCTGAATACAGCTCTGTCGAAATCAGAAGTAAAACAAGCACTAACGTTGCCAGCTTAAAACAAACAGGGTTGGGGCTTCCCTGGTGGCGCAGTAGTTTTGAATCTGCCTGCCAACTCAGGGGACACGGGTTCGAGCCCTGGTCTGGGAAGATCCCACATGCCGCGGAGCAACTAGGCCCGTGAGCCACAACTGCTGAGCCTGTGCGTTTGGAGCCTGTGCTCCGCAACAAGAGAAGCCCGAGCACCGTGATGAAGAGTGGCCCCTGCTTGCCGCAACTAGAGAAATCCCTGGCATGGAAACAAAGACCCAACATAGCCAAAAATAAATAAATTAAAACAAACAAACAAACAAAAAAACAAACAGTGTTTGGTTATGAGCATTTAAGAGCATGTTGATATCGGCCTCCAAGAGGTTTAGAGAAGTCGAGGATGGACATTTATCCAGACCCACTATGTGCCAGGACTATGATGTTTCCTCATTTAAATCCGAGAGCAACCTGTTGTGATGTGCATTATGATGGTACAGATGTGGAAGTTGAGGCCCAAAAAAGGTGAGTAACTTGCTCAAGGTCACACCATCTAGAACCTGGGGCACCCGGGAGTGTAACTCAGGCCTGTTCAACATCAAAGCCCACATTCTATCTCATAAGTTTCATCCTTATGAGAAGTTTATGGAATAGAATTTCATCCTGAGAAACTAAGGAACAGACCCAAGTCCAATAACTTTTGAAAAATCTTGCTTTTAAGTTAAGATTCATTATGCTCTCTTTCTTCTTTAAAAATTTTTAGTCCAAATTATCCTTTTCCTCTCATTAAAATGAAACATTAACCTCTGTGATAAATTATGGGATTCTATATTTTACAACTTGAAATATTCAGGAAGGACACATACAGAACATAATGTACTTCACACATTCATAAATAGCAAGCTGAAAAAAATTACATTCCATTTTTATGGTAGTTTTTAATTTTTATGTTAAAAACTATTATATCAAAGCTTTAAAATAACATGCTGAATTACAAAGAAAGTCTTTATGACTCAAAGAGAAATGATGAAAATTAGAGTACATTTAATAAAAATGAAAGACAATCTTCTTCATTTGAAACATATAAGAACAAACACATATTTCTGTAAAAGAGTTTAGACCTGTTTAGCTGAGTTTTTGTTTTTGGTGTTTCTGTCCACTTTTTTTTTTTTTTTTTGCGGTATGCGGGCCTGTCACTGTTGTGGCCTCATCCCGTTGCGGAGCACAGGCTACGGACGCGCAGGCCCAGCGGCCATGGCTCATGGGCCCAGCCGCTCCGTGGCATGTGGGATCTTCCCGGACCGGGGCACGAACCCGTGTCCCCTGCATCAGCAGGCAGACTCTCAACCACTGCGCCACCAGGGAAGCCCTTTGTCCACTTTTTAAACGTTTCCATTTCCTTCACACACATATTTCTGAAGAGCTAGGAACAGGAACTTTTCTCTTGTATCTTCCCAAGTAGAAACTCCTCCAGCTGCACATTGACTTTCCCATTGCCCCAATATTATAAAGTTCTGGGCAAAGTTTTAATTACTAATTTAGGAACGATGACACATTTTAAAATTTAATACATTTTGCCATTTTTATAGACCATGTAGAATGAAGCCTCAGTGTGCTTGAAAAATCTCTTAGCAACTAAGAGTGGAGCTGGCCAACAATGGATGATTCATTGATTTAGCTTGAGTGTGCAGGAATGACTGCCAAAAGGTCTGAATAAACTCACATTGCTAGACACTTTGGTAAAATGTACTCTGACCTCTTTTAAAACCCTATCAGAGTGGAAAGTTAAACTTGTAGCTTTCCAGCAATTCACTGGGACTGGAAATACGCTTGAATTATAATATCTTGCTTTTATAATAATCGATAGACTTTCTTAGGTTATCACTTTCACCTAATTAGACAATAGCTGCTACTAATTGGAGATTTCCAAGGGACACCACTGTGTTTTTAAGCACTAAAAATAATGGTGGCCCATCCAATTTAAATCTGAAAGGAGGCTTTTTGAAATCTGAAACTGAAAGAACTGATTGTTAGGTTTTTTTGGTAATATTGACCCAAGGATTATGCAAGAGTACCCTAAACAGGAACTTGCACATTCAAAATTGGTAAATATTATGAAACAGATACTTGTATCTGTCAGTACATGCATATATGTAGAGATTATACCAGAACATCCTATCTGATGTTTACATAAAATTCAAAAGAGTTCAGTTGTTTTGCTCACATCTGTCCTTTGTCTCCTCCAATATCCTTTTTAGGGGTAAGTATTATTTCTCCTGCTTTAGAACTGGAAGACGAGGGACATGGAATTTAAATGTCTGCTTGAGCTCCTAGATATTCAAAGGCAGGTCCAGGTTTACATACAGATTTTCTAGTTTAAAATTAGGTATTAGATCCATTGCACTGCTTCACCAATCACAAATTTGGCAGCAATAATAAAAACAATTCATGAAACCAAATCCTTCTTTCATTTTCTTTTTGAACAAAGACATACTTCCCAATTTCTTTTGCTCTTGACAAACAGAAGCATTGAACAAGAAACCTTCTGCCTTGAAAGAGCTCTGCTTTTGGCTGCTTTACTTCCTCCTCCTTCTCCTCTTCCTCTTCTCCTTCTTCCTCTCTTGCATCGGTTTTTTCAGTAAAAGGTTCAAACAATAAAGATGAACTGGGGAGTTGAGGAAGATGGCGTAAAAGTAAGACGCGGAGATCACCTTCCTCCCCACAGATACATCAGAAATACATCTACACGTGGAACTGCTCCTACAGAACACCTACTGAACGCTGGCAGACCTCAGACCTCCCAAAAGGCAAGAAACTCCCCACATACCTGGGTGGGGCAAAAGTACAAAGAAAAAACAGAGACAAAAGAATAGGGATGGGATCTGCACCAGCGGGAGAGAGCTGTGAAGGAGGAAAGGTGTCCACACACTAGGAGGCCCCTTCGTGGACTGACACTGCGGACGGCGGAGGGGGAAAGCTTCAGAGCCACGGAGGAGAGCACAGCAACAGGGCTGCGGAGGGCAAAGCGGAGAGATTCCCGCACAGAGGATCGGTGCCGACCGGCACTCACCAGCCCGAGAGGCTTGTCTGCTCACCCGCTGGGGCGGGCGGGGCTGGGAGCCGAGGCTCCGGAGGTCGGATCCCAGGGAGAGGACTGGGGTTGGCTGTGTGAACACAGCCTGAAGGGAGCTAGTGCGCCACAGCTAGCCGGGAGGGAGCCCGGGGAAAAGTCTGGAGCTGCCAAAGAGGCAAGTCACTTTTTCTTGCCTCTTTGTTTCCTGGTGCACGAGGAGAGGGGATTAAGAGCGCTGCTTAAAGGAGCTCCAGAGACGGGCGCGAGCCGCGGCTAAAAGCGCGGACCTCAGAGACAGGCATGAGACGCTAAGGCTGCTGCTGCAGCCACCAAGAAGCCTGTGTGCGAGCACAGGTCACTATCCACACCGCCCCTCCCGGGAGCCTGTGCAGCCCGCCACTGCCAGGGTCCCGGGATCCAGGGACAACTTCCCAGGGAGAACACACGGCGCGCCTCAGGCTGGTGCAACGTCCCGCTGGCCTCTGCCGCCACAGGCTCGCCCCGCATCCGTACCCCTCCCTCCCCCCAGCCTGAGTGAGCCAGAGCCCCCGAAACAGCTGCTCCTTTAACCCCGTCCTGTCTGTGCGAAGAAGAGACGGCCTAGGCGACCTACACGAAAAGGCGGGGCCAAATCCGAAGCTGAACCCCGGGAGCCGTGTGAACAAAGAACAGAAAGGGAAATCTCTCCCAGCAGCCTCAGAAGCAGCGGATTAAATCTCCACAATCAACTTGATGTACCCTGCATCTGTGAATACATGAATAGACAACGAATCATCCCAAATTGAGGAGGTGGACTTTGAGAGCAAGATATATTATTTTTTCCCCTTTTCCTCTTTTTCTGAGTGTGTATGTGTATGCTTCAGTGTGAGATTTTGTCTGTATAGCTTTGCTTTCAACATTTGTCCTAGGGTTCTGTCCGTCCATTTTTTTTGTTGTTTGTTTGGGGTTTTTTTTACTTAAAAAATTTTTTTTTCTTAATATTTATTTTTCATTTTAATAACTTTATTTTATTTTTTATTTTATCTTCTTTCTCTCTCTCTCTCTCTCTCTCTTTCTCCTTCCTTCCTTCCTTCCTCCCTCCCTCCCTTCCTTCCTTCCTTCCTTCCTATTTTTTCTCCCTTTTATTCTGAGCCATGTGGATGAAAGGCTCTTGGAACTCCGGCCAGGAGTCAGAGCTGTGCCTCTGAGGTGGGAGAGCCAACTTCAGAACACTGGTCCACAAGAGACCTCCCAGCTCCACGTAATATCAAATGGCAAAAC
The DNA here is from genome assembly GCF_003031525.2 of Neophocaena asiaeorientalis asiaeorientalis. Classification (NCBI taxonomy): domain Eukaryota; kingdom Metazoa; phylum Chordata; class Mammalia; order Artiodactyla; family Phocoenidae; genus Neophocaena; species Neophocaena asiaeorientalis. Next base: position 1,397,452 of record NW_020175442.1, on the reverse strand, counting down.
TCTCCCAGAGATCTCCAACTCAACACTAAGACCCAGGTCCACTCAACGACCAGCAGGCTACAGTGCTGGACACCCTATGTCAAACAACAAGCAAGACAGGAACACATCCACTACTGGGCATATACCTTGAGAAAACCATAATTCAAAAAGAGTCATGTACCAAAATGTTCATTGCAGCTCTATTTACAATAGCCAGGACACGGAAGCAACCTAAGTGTCCATCATCGGATAAAGAAGATGTGGCACATATATACAATGGAATATTACTCAGCCATAAAAAGAAACCAAATTGAGATATTTGTAGTGAGGTGGATGGACCTAGAGTCTGTCATACAGAGTGAAGTAAGTCAGAGAAAAACAAATGTCATATGCTAACACATATATATGGAATCTAAGAAGAAAAAAAAAAGGTCATGAAGAACCTAGGGATAAGACAGGAATAAACACACAGACCTACTAGAGAATGGACATGTATAAACTACCAAATATAAAATAGATAGCTAGTGGGAAGCAGCCGCATAGCACAGGGAGATCAGCTGGGTGCTTTGTGACCACCTAGAGGGGTGGGACAGGGAGGGTGGGAGGGAGGGAGACGGAAGAAGGAAGAGATATGGGAACATATGTGTATGTATAACTGATTCACTTTGTTATAAAGCAGAAACTAACACACCATTGTAAAGCAATTATACTCCAATAAAGATGTTAAAAAAAAAAAAAGATTAACTGAAAGGTCCTCCGTCCTCTTCTGGTCTTTCCCTCAGAAGTAACCACTATTATCAAACTGGAGTATTTTTTTTCATACTGTTTTCTGGGCATTTATGTAATTATATCAATACATATAAACCATATAATTTTGATTTTTCTCCATTTAATATATTGTCATGTATTGTTCTACAAATTACTTTTTTAAAAAAGCACTTCTTGGCAATCTTTCCATATCTGTACATACAAGTCTATTTAAGTGATTGCTAAAAATCATTTCACAATATGTATTTTACTTTCTGAAATGGGCAAATTACATACATCCACTAAAAACGTAGCTGTTCTTCCAGCATAAGTTCAATGGATAAATGGAATAAAACAAAATGTACAAAAAAGTACAGACGAGTGAGAATATTTACTGTAATTTTTATTTACTTTGCTGATGACAATTCTATGTATCTGACAGCAGCAGAAGCAATGAATGGGTTTGTCCCATTGGAAAATGTGGATCAATGAGTAAAAATCTGAGTAGTGATGTGGAAAGGATGGGGCTCTTGGAAGAAGGGGGCCATACCAACTTGGGGATCACATCAGGTGTAGAGAATTTCATGGGGCAAAACTGAATAAAACACACATGGTCCCTGATCTCACAGAGCTAACAGCCTAACTAAATACCCTCCAACTTCATCTCCTCCTCTCTATTCCCATAGTCACTGTTAGTCTAGACTCTCAGTTTCTGGCATAAACTGTTGCAGGAGCCCCTAAGTGGTTTCTCTGAGTTCAGTGCTTTGATCTTCTATTATACAGCAGACGTATCCCCGAACAACAAGATCTAAGCACATCACTGCCTAATGAAACACCTTCATCATTTTCCATTAAACTACGATACGGGACAAAGCATAATCATCTCAGCTTGGCATTCATAGTCTAACTTTCCAATTTTTTTTCCTATTACTTTAAGTTCTAGTCACATCAAACTTTCTACTGTTCTATAGAGATTCTCTGTCAAATCTCTATGCTGTTCCACATACAGCCTAAAATATTGTTCACCCTTCTCCATCTGGAACTTCTACTTAACATTCTAGACCCAGCTCAAACATTGCCTCTTTTGTGATGGGCTACCCGACTCCTACACAGTAGATATTTACTTCTGTGCTCCCAAAGTAGTTTGCATTCACCTCTATAATGGCATTTCATGCTGTTTCAGCATTATTTGTAATGCATATATGAGCTTTCAACTCTTTTTATAGGAAATGCTATTTATTAGTTAAAAACCAATGTTGAGGGCTCTATGCTAACGTCTTTATCAAAACTTAAGCTATCAGCCGTGACCCACAGCTTCACTAGTCTTCATCCCTGCTTGAGTTGTTGGGCTAAAAGTTAACTAGGTAGATCCAATGTCTATTATAATCATAACAATTCTCTTTATGTCCATGCCAACATAGATTATGAAAAGATACAACTAAAGAAATTTCCTTAAAATTGAACATTTATCTCCTTTTGAGAAAAGAAAAAATGAGATTAATATTTGAATATTTTTAGGCTTGGATACTGAATATGATTTAGTTTAGAATGCATTATTTGAATATATCTTTAAAGATAATATAGCAGTGGTAGACATGACCTACTCCCATGAATATTTTGATTCTCAATTTTACTTACCTTTATCTCATAAATAATTAAATCTTTGCTTCCTTGGTGGATCATCAAAGCAAATAAAGCAAAGAAAAATTACCCCTTGCTTCTGGTGCAACGATCTTGGGAAATATGGACCAATAAGGAGCAGGCACTCTGATGAAGCAGGAAGGTGCCATAAAAACATAGAGTCAGCTATAGACAGTATTGTCCATCCATTGATCTGAGATAATGTCTTGAGACCCGACTCTATCCAATTATATTCTTCATAGGTCCTCCTACTGTGTGCCTGGCAGGGACCCAGACCAGCCAGTCTTGTTCTAGCCCACAAGTTAACACAGCATCACAAAAACCACTGCAGGGCATGTGAAAATATTCAGCCATTGTCATCCATGAAACAGACCAACAATAGTTTGACAGAGAAGGAGTAGTCTAAGAAATAGCAATAAATTGTTATGAATTGTCTGAATTAAATTTTCACACAGTTTTTTAGAATAGAATTATTTCCTAAAGAAAGGAAGTCTTAAATTTTTTGTTTTTTGGCTTTTTAGGGCTTGGTTTTTAGAAGTTATTTTCACAAAATAGGTAGAGGAGCTAGAAGAATTATAAATTAAATATCTGGAACAATTCCAATAAGTAGCTTAGAATAAGACAAAAAAAAACAAAAAAAAACCCTACAAGTGTTAAGGTCAAGTAGGACAAAGAAAAGACTTCACACAGCTGGAGAAACAATTAGAACAATAACAGACCTGCCAAAAGTAAGAGGCTCCTTTGCCTGACAAAGTAAATGCTGACCCTGATGGGGGGACTGAAGCGGTGTTGCTTATCATCATGTGCTGTCACTGTGTCTTTCGTTTCTAGATCCCAGCCCTTAGCAAAATGGCTGCTCGGTACATCTGTCTAGATCCAGATGCCAGGACAGCAGACAATTAATCCTACTGGGTCCAAATATAAAGACTGTGAAAGAGACATCTGCATTTCTGAGCGCTGCCATGATGACAACTGCTGAGCCATTTGAGGGTAAACGTTATATTTCACCATCATTCTGAGGTTCCCCGTGGAGACTACTGCTGTGGACTTCTTAGAAGTATTCTGGTCATGCTGGCTTCTGCCCTAAAACGAGAAATCTTAAGAAACCAGAGAAATATCAGCTTCAACCTCTGCCTCAGCACCACAGAGGCTAATCAATAGCTAGAAAAGAAATTAGAAATGGATAAAAGCAGAACTTCTACCCCACCCAGGCCTGGAGGAATTTTCTACACTGATATCATCATGGTGTCTTCTAAATTACCCTGCCAATGTAGGATGTACTTGTAGAATTTAGGAGAGAAAGAGGCATTAGACTGATTTTTAAATTCCTACATGTACCAAATTCCAGGCATAATGCCAGTGGTAGGAAATAGAATATACTTAAAAAAATTAATTTAAAACATTTTATTTTAAGGCCTGGGATAGTTTCTCATTTACAATAAATTGGCTTTATAATTCAACTCTACCTGACATCGAGAACTTATTGATTGTAGAGTCTACTATACCGTGCTAGATTCTCTAATGCTATTTGTCAGATGATACAGACCAACACAAAAATAATCAATTTGCTGTTGGAACACACTGAATTTTTACCTTTTAAGATCTTCTACCAATTGTTTCTCCCCTTAAGAAAACAAAATATCCCCTTCACTCAAGGCAAGACTGCTTTCCTATGACTACAGTCTCTTGGTCATTACAGCCTCTGTGTATTTGTTTAGTCATTTTCCCTATCTAAAAAGTCTTCCCTTCTTCTTCACTATCAATTGGTGAGCTGTAGCTCGAAAGTCCCTCTTTGATTCTTTCCTAATCCACATCTTCCTGCCCTCATTATGTCCAGGGCATCTGTAGATGACCCCTGTGCCATCAGCTGTAGGGAGATGAGGTGGGTGGAAAGCATGAGGTTGGTTCCCTAGGGAATGATGAAGCCTCTCAAGAAAAAAGTAGTGACTATGTATAAAATAATTTGAGAGAAACTTACTTTGTTAATGGATTCTGGAATGTACAGCTCGAGTAAAATGTAAAATAAGTTCATTATTGTGAATACTTTGGTAGAAGAATTAATAAAGTTATTTTTTTAAATCTATAATGTCACATAATAGAACCTATATATCGTCTTGCTACATGATTATTACCATTACTGAGCTACAGATTTTTCATGGAATCAAGGAAATTTAGTGCCCTTTAAGAAACTGAATTTGATAACTGAATTCAGTTAAGAAACTGAATCTCTCATAACCAGGAACTAAAGGAAATTTACTTATAGTTTGACCATATAAGGACACTGGATCCCAGTGCTGTGAACCTGTGCCTTTGCACATATTTTTTGCAGCTGCTGATACACTTCAGAGCCAAAGCCGAGCTTTCAAAGTTTGGATTCCTGTATGTTGTGATAATCAGCTGGGGTTTGGAAATGCCTTCAAAAATCTAATGCTCTGGCACTTTAACAAGGCTTCTGAAAAAACAATTTAACATCTGGAATCAAGTATTGTGTGGAAGTCCAAGATCAACAGAATAAAGAACATTTCTTTCAGTAACAGTTAAAATGTGGCACTTCCCCCTCTTCATCAAATGAATGGGTTTATTTTATAATGATTGTGAGGTGGTTTATAATAAAATATGGAAGAGAAGCGAGGAGTAGAAAACTGGATGCTCTAGATATTTATCACCGTAAGTCTCTCCCAATTATGCTTCTTTGTTCTTTCATATCATCTTCTTCTTCCAAAACTCAATTCTGGAAAAGAAACAAATTATCCAAATCAAGCCTTCTTCATTTAGCCCTTCTAAGGGACTGTTGAGTGAGGATGAGTAAAGAATCTATAGAATTCGTCTTTCACCTTTCCCACATGCTTAAGAAGAAGGCAAAGACAATGACTGCGGACGTGTGTGTCTTAAGTCTCTGGACAGCTGGGTAACTCGGATCAAATGCAAATATAAGTGGTTATTTCTCCTGAATGTTTACTAATTCTCTTCAGAGTTTAGATGTTGTTTAAAACAATATATTAAAATGTGTTCTCTACTAAATTGATAATAGAGGATATCTAATGAGTGTTTAACGTGTGTCAGGCACTGTGCATTTGACTTCCAAAGTAATTTGTATCCTTTTCTTTTTTATGATGAATAATTACTACAGTGGTACAGTGGAACTGCCACAGAGAGAGGCAAGTAGAACAATGAAATAGAAGGGGGAACCCAGAAACAGATCCGCACATATATCCATACATATACACAGGGTCATGACTCATTACCAAGAGGACACTGTAGGTTAGCAGGTAAAGGCAACCCCATTCAATAATGATGCCAGAAGAGTTAGTTCTCCATATGGGGAATAAAATAAAAAGAAATTGGATCTCTTCCTCATACAATATATAAGAATACATTTCAAATGGAAGTAAGGTCTTAATTTGAAAGCAAATCATTAAAGCTTTAAAAAGACAATACAAAATAAAGGGATCTGACCACATTAAAATTAAGAGCTTCCTTTCATCAAAAAATACCGTAGAGTAAAAAGACAAGCCACAAACTTGGAAACGATATTTGTAAAACATACAGCCAACATAGGATGTTTCCAGAACTTATAAAGAACTCCTCTGAAAAAGGAAAACAACCCAATAGAAAGATGGCCAATGGTTATGTACAGGTATTTCAAAGAAGTGGAAGAGACCCAAACAGTGCCTAGCATATGAGAGGTACTCAAGCAGTATTTGTTGAATGAATGAAAACACAAATGGCTCATAAACATATAAAAAGATATTCAACCTCACTGGTAATCAGGCAAACAAAACCGAAAATCACAATGGGATAGCATTTCATACTCACTAAGCTGGAAAGAACTAAAATCAAATAATATTAAGTGCCGGAGGTGATGTGATGCAATGGGCACTTTGATCTACCGCTGTGGGAACATAAACAGGAACAACCACTTTGGAAAACATTTTGGCATCACTTAGTACACCTGAAAATATATACACCTTATAACCCAGATCTACTCCCAGGTATCTGCACAAGAGGATCTCTTGTGCATGCGATCTAGAAGACACATTTTAAGACCATTAACTGCAACACTGCTCATAACATCAAGAAACCAGAAACAACTCAAATGTAAGTCAGCAGCAAAATGGATGAACAAGTTGAATGTATTTATACTCTAGAATACAGTACACAGTAATGTTAAGCTAAGAAGTCACACAAAAATATAAAGTAGCATTCTGTTTATATATAAAGTTCAAAAATAGACAAAACTAAACACTATATTATTTTGGAGGAAAAGTATATAGATGATTAAATTATAAGAAAAACAAGGAAATAAGTTAATATCAAATTCAGATGAGTAGTTATCCCTGTGGGGAGGACTGTGAGTGAGGAGGAGTATTCAGGGGCCTTCTAAGTTTTGATTGCTTAATCTGTGTAATAAATACACGTGTTCATTTTATTATTTTTCTTTAAGCTGTTCAGTTATGTTTTATAACACTTTCTGAATGTATATTTTTCAATAATTAAAAAAATCATATGTGAGCTGCATTTTTAAATAAATCAAGTTCTACCTGAATCCTACCATAGTTATCTACTTACATAAATTATATCATGAAAGCCTTAGCAAAGCAACTAAAATAATCTCCTAATTTATCTATGTTGCTATTCATACTTTTGAGTTTGCTTGCTTTAGGACGTATTTGCATAAAATTTCCTTCAAAGTATGAGGAAACAATAGATCTTTTTTGAATTTTTTACTTTTTCTCCTTTTCTTTTCTTTTTTTTTTTTTTTGCGGTACGCGAGCCTCTCACTGTTGCGGCCTCTCCCAATGCGCAGGCCCAGCGGCCATGGCTCACGGGCCCAGCTGCTCCGCGGCATGTGGGATCCTCCCGGACCGGGGCACGAACCTGTGTCCCCTGCATCAGCAGGCAGACTCTCAACCACTGCGCCACCAGGGGAGCCCAGGACTGGGATTTTTAACCAAGGTTCTCTCCGTAGCTTTTACTGGGTAGTGCTCCTACATTAACACCATGCAAGACAACACTGGATTTTATTTTCCAGAAGGCAATTTTTGTGGATGAAACCCACCAACTGTGGAGTGATGGAATTACCAGGAGAAAAAATCTGACATTCGTGAAGGGACTCTGTCGGCACTTGGAGGTGAAATCCGAGGCCTCCTTAGCCAAGCTGGCTGGGGCTGGATGGCGGTGTGGAGTGCAGTGTGCAGCCAGGAGCTGGCTCCAGCCAAGAACAGCTGCCCCCTGGCAGGGCTGGGTCAGACCTCTGCTGGGTGAGTGGGAGGGAGGAGAGGCAAGCCAGCCTGTGGTCGAGCCCCATTCACAGAGAGGCAAGTGGCTCAATGTGCTTGCGTTCTAGGAATTTTGGTCCCCACCCCTCCCATCATACCAGTCTCATTTCCACCATCACCACCCCCAGGTCTCTCAAATGTTGACAGGCCCCCTCCTCCACACAGGGCTCCTGACCACTCTTACAACTTAGTTGGCTGAGGACTCCAATCTTATTTTCTGGTAATTTAAACAAACAGGGTCCTTTGAAGAAAACCAAGCTTAGACTGTGAATCCCATCTCATTCTAGGGAAATCTTAAAGCCTTAAAATATTCCCCTTTACCAATCTTCATGTACCAATACATAACTTCCCTATGATCAGCAGCATCTTCCTGTAGAATTATCTAACAGAAAAACAGTAAAACTAACTCGACTGTCATCTATAACCCCAAATGGCATCGATTCAACTTATTTGCACTATAAAAGCCATCTCTCTCATGAATTGAAGAACAAATTTAGGAAATCAACTGCAATGTGTGCAAAAGGTTCCAATTTGAAAACTAAAAACAAACCAAAAATTCATTAGATTCTTTAAAAGATGGTCTTAAACAATGTCTTAGAAATTTAACTATTAAGTATATTTACACACCACATACCATTCTACTAATAATTACAAATAATGGCTGCTTTGCGGAAAGACTGTAGGAAATGGTGGCAGAAGATAAGCTTTCAAAGAGTTTGATTAGGATGGGCATAATGACCGAATCTACAGAGCTTTTTGAAAACACTGGCATAAGAGGCTGAAACAGCTTCATCTCTTTGAACCTCCTTTGTTATTAAGCTTGCTGCTGCTGCAGGCAGATAAGATCCAAGACCAAACACAAAAACATACATTTGATTCAGCATGAGGCTTATCTCAGCAACTGGAGCAACTCGGTTCAAAAAACTGGCACGAGTAAAGCATTTTCCCTTTTTGTCCTAACAATTCAGGATCTCCCTTCAGTATGGAAAAAAGTACAAATACAAAAGGTTAATTTCTCTTTTGTCCCATTAAAATAAGACCAATAAACCTCAGTAAAACAAGAAATTTATGAAGTTCTTTAAAAAACAAATTTCTTTTTATATGGCTTTCATTACATAATTTGACACATCTGGGGTTTATAATTTATAGGAACAGAAAGATTAAGGCCATTAATTTTGTCTGAAATGGGGGAACTTTACGATCTCAAATCTGGAGGAATACAATTTATGGACCAAATACCAGGGAAGGCCTCACATTTCATGGGGATTTAATAATTCATTTACATATTTCAGTTAAATGGCCAAATTTTCAGAGTAGTCAACAAAAGTTTTCATCTTTCACATTCTCTTTTGAGCAGGCTAAAAAAATGTAGCATTTCTTCAGCTGTTAGAAAAAGCCCTTCTTGGTGTTCAGAAATGCTGCCGCTGCAACTTTCAATACAATTCCCACTCTCCCTGGCTTTCTTGGCCCATTTGGGTTGGTTCCTGGTTCAGGAGGTTGAAACACTAAGACCGCCATTTGTGCCAGGCTGTGGTTCCTACCCTACAACCAAGGTCAGAGGTGGTCAAGTGTGGAGTGTGGATCATAGGCCAGGACAGGAGAAGCAGTCGGGTCTCCCCAACTTGGCTCCACGTCCCTCTCCACTCGTATGTTAGTTGGGTTGATGCCTGCTTAACAAGAGAGAAAGTGTCTTTCATACCTCTGTCTAAAAAAGGTTTGTTACTGATCCAGCCCAACCTTCCCCTCCTGAGAAAACCAAGTGAGGTAGGATCTGTAATAAATGGATGGCAAATTTCACAGGGAAAACATAAGCTGATGCGTGGCAAATGTAATCATTTTTCTTAGGAAAAAGCCACTTAAATTCGGGAAGTATTGCAGCCTTGCAATTCACAGTGAATTTTATACAAATAGTGTTTCCTGGAGTTGTGCGACGTACTGACCCTAAGGACAGCAGCGGTGAGAAAGTCTGGGTAACATTTTTTAAAAATAAACTTTGTTTTTAGGTTAATTTTAGATCTACAGAAACACTGTGAAGTTAGCCGTTGTTAATGAACTAATACTGATACTGTCTTATTGACTGAAGTCCATACTTTATTCGGACTGCCTTAGTTTTAAACGAAATGTCCTTTTTCTGTTTCAGGATCCCATCCAGGATGCTACACTGCATTTAGTCATCATGTCTTCCTACTTCTCTTGGCTGTGACAATTTTTCAGATTTTCCTTGTTTTTGATGACTTTGACAGTTTTGAGGACTGAAGGTCAGGTGTTTTGTAGAATGTACCTTGGTTTGAATTTGCCTGATACTTTTCTCATGATTAGACTGGGTATATGGTCTGGGGGGAGGAAGACCACAGAGGTAAAGTGCCTTTTTCATCACATTATATCAAGAGCACATACTGTCAACATGACTTGTCACTGTTGATGTTGACCTTGATCACCTGGCTGAGACAGTGTTTGTCAGGTTTCTCCCCTGAAAAATTACTTTTTTTCTCCCGTTTTCGATACTGTATGTACCTTTGGGAGGAAGTCACCATGTGCAGCCCACACTTAAGATGTGGGGAATTTTGCTGTTTCCTGGAGGGCAGAGTACCTACGTACATTATTTGGAATTCTTCTGCATAGGATATTTGTGTTTTCCCCCACGTGTATTTATTTATTCAATCATTTATTTGTCTCAGTATTGAACTCAAGTATACTTATTTTATACTTTGGCTTATAATCCAATAGTACTTTATTCACTTTGTGGCTCAAATCGTTCGATCTTTAGCTCAGACTGGCCCCTATGTCCCTTTGCCATACTCCATCATTGTGTGTGTGTGTTTAAGTATCGGTACTTCCTAACTTTCTGGCACTGCAAGATGATCCAGGCTCATCTTGTATATTTCCTGATCTGGTCCTAGAACCAGCTATTTCTCCAAGGAGTCCTGGTTCCTTTTATTGGAGGATGATGTTAGAAACCAAGATCTGGGTGCTAGGTATGATCATTGCTGCTGGGCTGTTTCTACCGCTAGGCCCGCTCAGTTGATAGAGTGGGAAATATATTTCCATATACTAATCCATATACACATATCTATAAATATTTCTAAATGTAACCATCTGTATTTATATTAAGCTAAACATGACTTCATACTGATGTTTCCAACTCTAATCTATTACCATAGGGATCATTCTAGCTTTTCTTGCTTATCTGTAAACTCCCACTCCAACAGTGAGAAACTTAGCTTCTACCATCTGCCATCCATTTACTTAATCGTTCAATTCCAGTACACATGTATAGCAATAATCCCTGTATCTCCAAGGGGAAAGAAATGTCAACTACTATTGTACAGTGCTTATATGCTTTTCTTTCGCTTTTAATCTTAGAGATTCCACTCATTTCCAGTTACTTATTAGGTCAGCAGCTCTCTCCCCACCTCCCTTCAGTGAGGTTGTTTCATACCTTGTAATATAGATAAAATGGTTTTAAAAATCATATTCTGCTTTCCACCCTGGGACTCCCAACCTCTCAAGTGTTTGTTTTTTTTTGTTTTTTTTGTTTTTTTTTGCGGTACGCGGGCCTCTCACTGCTGTGGCCTCTCCCGCTGCAGAGCTCAGGCTCCGGACGCGCAGGCCCAGCGGCCACGGCCCACGGGCCCAGCCGCTCCGCGGCACGGGGGATCCTCCCGGACCGGGGCACGAACCCGCGTCCCCTGCATCGGCAGGTGGACTCCCAACCACTGCGCCATCAGGGAAGCCCTCAAATGTTTTTTTTAAGTCTGCATACATTGAAGTTTACTTTTTGTGTTATAAGGCTCTATGGGTTTTGACAAATGCATAGTGTCATGGATCCAAAATGACTATCATACAGAATAGTTTCACTGCCCCACAAAATCCCCTGTGCTTCACATATTTAACTCTTCTCCTCTCTCCTTGAACCCCTGGCAACCACTGATCTTTTCACTGTCACTACGGTTTTGCCTTTTCCGGAACATCATATAATTGGAATAATACAGTACGTAGCCTTTTTAGTCTGGCTTCTTTCACTTACCAGTATGCATCAAGATTCATCCATGTCTTTTCATGGCTTTATCGCTCATTTCTTCTTATCGATGATTAACATTCCTTTATATGGATGTACCACATAAAGGTCCGTTAACCTATGTAGGGACATCTTGATTGCTGTCAGTTTGCTTCCTTCCTTCCATTTTTTCTTTCCTTTTTTGATGCTGTTGTAAATGGTATTCTTTTTTTAATTTCAAATTTGAATTGTTTGTTGTTGGTATATAGGCAAGCAATTAACTTTTTTGTATTAACACTGTGCCCTGAGACCTTACTATGTTCCATTAATTCCCAGAAGTTTTTGTTTTTGGTTCTTGGTTAATTCTTTTGGATTTTTCTATGTAGACAATTATGTCACCTGCAAATAAAGGACAGTTTTATTTCTTCCTTCCTAATCTGTATATATTTATTTCCTTTTCTTGTCTTACTGCACTATCTAGGACTTTCAGAACAATGTTGAATAGCAGTGGTGAGAGAGAACTTCTTTGTTCTCAAGTATTCCTGATCTTAGGGGGAAAACATCTAGGTTGTTACTATCAAGTATATGTTAGCTGTAGGGTTTTTTTTTTCTCATAGATGTTCTTTATTAAGTTGAGGAAATTCCTCTCTATTCCTAGATTTTTGTTGAGAGTTTTTTTCTTTTTTTTAAAATAAATTTATTTATTTATTTATTTTTGGCTGTGTTGGGTCTTCGTTTCTGTGTGAGGGTTTTCTCTAGTTGCAGCGAGTGGGGGCCACTCTTCATTGCAGTGCACAGGCCTCTCACTGTAGCAGCCTCTCCTGTTGTGGAGCACAGGCTCCAGACACGCAGGCTCAGTAGTTGTGGCTCACAGGCCTAGCTGCTCTGCGGAATGTGGGATCCTCCCGGACCAGGGCTTGAACCCGTGTCCCCTGCATTGGCAGGCAGATTTTCAACCACTGCACCACCAGGGAAGCCTTTCTTTTTTTTTTTTTTTTATCATGAATGAGTGTTGGATTTTGTCAAATTTTTCTTCGTTATTAATATAATCATATAATTTTCTTTCGTTAACCTTTGCATGTGGTAGTTTACACTGACAGACTTTCAAATGCTGAATCAGCCTTGCATACCTAAAATAAATGTCACTCGGTCATGGTATATAATTATTTTTATACATAGTTGGATTCAGTTTGCTAATATTTTGTTGAGGACGCTTGTGTCTATGTTCATAAGAGATATTGGCCTGTATGTAGTTTTCCTTCTTTGTAATGTCTTTATCTGGTTTTGGTATTAGGGTAATACTGGCCTCAGAGAATGAGTTAGGAAGTGTTTCCTCTGCTTCTATTTTCTGGAAGAGATTATGGAGAACTGGTGTCATTTCTTCCCTATATGTTGAGTAGAATTGACCAATGAAACCAACTAGGCTTTGTGTTTTTTGGGGTTTGTTTTTAAAGGTTATTAATTACATTGGGACAAGATGGTAAAGAGACTGTGGGACTAGTAAACTAGGGTATAATGTGGATTATGCAACCTGACATACACTTGTTTTTCTGCACAAATATGAACTAAGGGGATATCTGTCAATACATGATATAAGTACAGATATAAGTATGGGAAAGAAGATCTTTGCAGATGCAGATATAGTCTAGTGAGCGTGATTTTTTTTAAAAATCCATTTCTTTTTTTTTTTCTTTTCTTAGCCAGTATCTCTATTTTCTCAAATGTGAAAATGGGTACCGTTATCTACCTCCTCTTTAATTCACATGGGTATATAATAACAAAATAACATTTTTTTGAGTTTCTAAAGAACTTAACATAGGCATATGTATCACCTCTCTAAAGGAAATTTCTAAACTCTGAGATATTAAATATTTTTCTATATTTTCCCAATTTTCTCCAATGAATATGTACTAGTTAGTTTTATATAGAAAAAAATTGCAAAATAAGGAAGAATCCATCTTTGGCTTTCTTTTTTAGTTTATCAGTATAAAACAAGAAGCAAGTGTAAACATATAGGAAATAAGTAAGAAATGCATTATACAAACAGTAATGAAAATTATCACAGTCATCCAGTCTATTGTCACAAGCTATGTGCAGGAGAGATACTTTTCACTGAAACACTTAGCTCTGCTCAGAGGCTTTTAATATTTCAATTATTGAGATCATACGATATTGTTTTTAAATTAAACATTGCTTTACAGTTCATTTCCAGGTGAGCTGTCATGTCATATTAACTGCTGGATGAAGTCAGGCTTTATAGTTCACACGGCAGTTCTTTCATGTTGAAACCAAAATCTCACTTCAAGATTGTATGTTTTAGATTTTTACTTTTCAAAAGCAAAGACTTTGCTTCTTTTCTTTCTAGATTTTCACTGGTTCATCTTTGCAAGCTTGCGATTTTCTGGTAACTCAGTTTTTCTTAAGCATTTTATTTTGACTGACTGGAATTTGCATTCCTCCCCCCTGCACCCCTCCACCTCAAGTTTCTATGGGTAGTCATGCCATCTCTCAGACAGTTGTATTTCTACAATGGATAAATTAGAGCTAGACTTTTCTAGTTTGTAATGAGCACCTCAGTCAACACAAACATAAAACATCACACATTTAATTAGAGAATGCATTCTCAAGCAGAAGTACCAGAACACTCAGTTAAACAACTGTTTTCCAACCCTCATCCCCATCAATACATAAGGCTTACATATCAAGTCTGGGATTTTACATCAATTAAATGTTTCTTTGCAAGAAATTAAATCAAAGGATAAGAAAAGTTATTATGATTTTCCAAGGTAGTTTAAAACTTCCCCCCAAAGCATAAGCTTAGCTTGGTTGGTGGGCTGTTTTAATACAAGGATAGCTTGTGGTCTTAAAGAATCCTGTATTACGCTATGTAGATTCAAATCTTGCATCCACCTTGTATTAGCTGAGTGACCTTGGTCAAGGACAGTTACTTAATTATCCTGTCCCTCAGTTTTACCATCTGAAATACAGAGACTCACTCATTCAAAACGTATTGAAACTTTCATTCATTTAAAAAATATTTATGGAGTACCCATATTGTGTTAGACTCTATTCTAACTGCTGGGGATATAGCAGTGAACAAAAGAGATAAAAAATCCGTCCTAGTGGATCTTAAATTATATTCATCATTAGTAGGGATAATTTCAGTACCTCCTTCATAGGATTGTTATGTAAATTAAATTAGTTAATTACATATGAAACACAGAATAGTGTCGGGTACACAGTGAGTACTCATTAAATGTTAGCCATCACCATCATCCAATATTTAATTTTCATAAAAAGCTTTTCTTTTATATTTTACCCATTCCTGTTTCCTTGGAACCAGAAACTAGATTGAAATTAGCATTCTATGTGACGTCACCGAGCCTCAATTTCATCCTCTGTAAAATGGTGATACCGGCCCTCTCTATTCCACAATGTTGGTACAAAAATCAAATGAAAAATTCATAGGAAAGTGCTACACAGATTAAAAATGTCATTATGCAGCCTCTGGCATAAGTCCTTGCACTCAGAAGTCCCTCAATACATGTTTACCAAATTAAACATTAATTTACTGCATAAGCGATTGCCTAGCCACTGCTCAAGCAGTCTTGAAAGTGCTTGAGACTCAAGACACTAATCCCTTATAAGTAGGTAACTCACTACCAGTTTACCCAAACAACTGCTGATTTATTATTGACTATCAATAAATAATCTGAGCTCTCAAAGGTGTCAAAAAACATTACATTTTCTTTGCACACCCACTCGGGCTAAAACTTTTAAACCTCCCTATTATCTTATGGGTGACCTTAGTTCAAGTTCTTATTTTACAGGTGAAGCAAGTAACTTCCTCAGGATCAGAGCCAGTTAGCATCAGCTCCAGTTTCCATTTTATAATTTAACCAAAGACAAGTACATGCTGGGCAATGACATATAAAATAGAATACAGGAGACATATAAAAGGGAATACAGGTCTCCAATTCTCATTTAAACTCTACTCAGTTCCACAGTGTGTAAAGAACTCATCATTCTTGTGGCTCTGTTTTTGTTTCTTGGGTTTTATTATTTTTTTCCAGTGGAAGAGACAATGAAAAACAAGTTAGAGAAGAGGGCACTCTGTATTATGGCATGTCAGAAAATCTGTTCGTTTTCTGAAATTTTTTACGTGAAGTTTCAGATTTCTAGCCATCAAGGATCCTGCTCAGGAGAAACAAGCTAGTTATGGAACTTTTGTTTGGGGTTTTTATTCCAACTGGTTCATATGTTAACTTGGATTCAAGCAAGACTTTTACAGCTGTGAGATCTCTATATAGAAATGGCATGTGCAAAATGCTCGTGTCTTGCCAGTCCATGCAGGGCCAGCGCAGAGGACACACTGGAATAGTCATCTATCTCCTCCCATGATCACTAAACTGGCTGTGTTTCCATGACTGTCTGTTGTAAACTGCTCTTGAAAAACAAACAAATAAACATAGTGAAAATATTTTGTTTCTCTCTAAGGATGTGACAGAAGGAAGAGTGAGAAAAAGCAGAAGGGTTAGAAAAGGTCACAACAGGAGTTCCTGATATTTGAGCATGTTTTTTTTTTCTTTTTACGTCCTTCCCACCTCATAAACATTTATGTGTTTCCTAATGAACTGTCCTCCCAAATAACCTAGGTGAAGGAGCGGGCAGAAAGGCTCTGGTCTTTCAGGTGTCAAATATCTCCTCCAACACTGAGCTCTGAACATGAGTGAGAGAATAATCCGAGGTACTGAGCCCAACCCTTACATTCATGGCACCAACCCATATCCTGGTCTCACTGGTTATGGAAAGTCATAGACTGCTGTGGCAGTCAGGAGTTAACTAGCTGAGTCCCAGCTAATTGCCACTAAGTTGTCTATCCCTATTCAGAACCCAAGTAGTTTGTGTCACCCAAGATCCTTCAAGTTGTCCATCTGCCTTTCCAGACTTCTTAGAATCAAGGCTCAGGAGAGGGATATGATTGCATGTGCAAAGGCTTGCTTGGAGACAAACACCACTTAAGAAGGGGAAGGTTGTTGCCAGGTCAGTGAACAGATACCTGAGAAGTCAGTGGGAATGGTCTGTTCCCCACCGACTTCCTGCAGCAGACTCAAGACCAGTAATTCCAGACAACACCAACAGCCAGCAGCTTGCTGTTTACTCGTGTTTGCCTGGACAGCAAAGAAAGCAGTGCTTTACTCAGGATGATCAAGCATTTTAGCTTTGTTGGGCTACAATTTTCCAGTAAAGGCTTCTCCTATTATATATGATAAAACCCAAGAATTTGTGGCCACGTGGCTAGAAAGAGCAGCACAGGAAAGTGAAACAGGCAAAGAGGGCAACTGCTACAATCCAGAGCTGTGGGCAAGAAGACTGGGAACATGGGGAGGGCTGTAGGGACAGGAGGCTTTCGAGTCCTGCTGAGGATAAGCTAGGATAGGTCTGCAGAGCAGGACCCTGGGAAAATGCCTCACTTTCCCTGCCTGATAGTGAAAAGACTGAAGTTCCAGGGACTTCAGTAACTACGGACGCTATTCCTTAAGCTAGAATCCTCCTCCTGTGTCTACCAGGGAACCGTTTCTCTCCCTCCTTCCTTTCTTTTTTTTTTTACGGTACGCGGGCCTCTCACTGTTGTGGCTTCTCCCGTTGCGGAGCACAGGCTCCGGACGCGCAGGCTCGGCGGCCATGGCTCACGGGCCCAGCCGCTCCACGGCATGTGGGATCTTCCCAGAGCGGGGCATGAACCCGCGTCCCCTGCATCGGCAGACGGGCTCTCAACCACTGCACCACCGGGGAAGCCCCCTTCTTTTTTTTAAGATGAAACTCTATGATAGTGTTTTAAAAACACTTACACACGTCTTTCCTTGTGCAGTAGCATATTTGGTCCTATTGGGCACCTCTTGATCTGTTCCTGGGTGAGCAGAACCTCCAACCTGCTTATGCTTGGAGGCATAAGCAACCTTCCTTACATAGACTTATTTATTACAGCCTCAAAAAATGAGCAGAAGAGTCCAGCTAGGTGAGGTGAAGGGTCTCAAGGTGCCCCTCCATTTCTCACACAAGGTTTCTTTTGGAATCAATACAAGAGGCAGGATCCTCAGAGGATGATATACTTTCCCACAACCGGAGGCACTGGATCTGTGCTAACATCCCCAGTGGGTACTATCTATGTTAACTCAAACATGATAAGCTTTATAGTTAAATATGTTGTTCATTCCTAAGTACAATAAAAGGTATTTCTGAAAGAGCCTCAGGAAATGTGAGATGACTTTGCAGCGTTAGAAAGTTTTGAAAGGACTTTGTGAGGCATTTCCCCATTTTTTAGGTCCATCTCCCTCCACATCCTTTCCTAGACTGTGAGCTCCTTGAGGGCAGTGGTCTAGCCCTGCTTGGTTGCCCTGGAGCATGAATGGATGAACAAAGGCTCAAGATAGCTAGATGGAGCACCATCAAACAGAGAACTTGTTGAGGGTGTGGCCTCTCCATCTACCATTTTCCTATCTCCATGGACTAACACAGTGCATGATATAAAGCAGGCCCTCAGCTAACCTATGCTAAATCAATGCGAAGACTCCCGAACATCCCTCCCAAAGTTATGATCTGAGACGTCTAATCAATGCTAGAACTCAGAGATAATGCAAAAATCTGTTGTTATAGATGCTTCTACATATGGTCAAATCTATTTTATTTCTGTGGTTTATTCATGGCCAGTTTTTATTCCCAGTGGATTCCACCCTGCCTGGAATGATGAAAGAATACCGCATCCCTTAATGGCACAATTGAATTGTATTCAGGAAATGTGGTTATTTTAATATTATTGTAAACCAAACATAATTAAGAATGTGAATCTTCTCAGGAAAATATCACAAGACATACTCCAGAAACAAATATAAGTGCATTTTAGTTTACTTGATGATTTGGCTTCTCTACTCCACCTTCCATTAGTTAATTCAAATGTTTAGTATTTAAGGCATCCAAAAATCCAACAGAATTTTTTCCTTTTCACTCTGGTATTTTAGCATCTTGAAGGCATAATGTGGTAAAAGCAAATTAGGGGCGTGAACTGATCAGGACTCGGACTGACTCCCAAAAACCAAAACCAACAAAACAAAACAATAGGCTATATCTTGTAATTCTCCATTTAAATTTGGGTTAAACTTTTAGGTTCAGAGAAGATGACTCCAAACCATAGAATCCACTCTATGACACTCTACATTGTGTGATACCAATCCACATAACAAAACTGGTTTGGGGCCAGGCTGTGTGTGTGTGTGTGTGTGTGTGTGTGTGTGTATATATATATATATATATATATATATATATGCATATACACACAGTACTCATTTTTTTTTGTTTTTGTTTTTAAGGTCCTTTATGTGCCACTTAGAGAATTTTCGTGGAAAGGCTGAGATGCCAAGAAGAGTTGCAATTAGGAGGTAAAACATCAAGGACCTGGCAAGGGAGCTGAGTTGGCAGACCTGGAGGAAGGGAGTGGCAGCGAAGCAGTGTAGGGTTTAAGCTTGCCTGGAGTGGGGAAGGAAGGAGGCCTTCTTCACTTCTTCATATGAAATCTACCTCCCCTCAACGATTTCTGGAAAATGCATCAAGTATTGGTTGACATCTGTAGAGATTTTCCATCCTCAACACTAAACAACGACAACTGTAATAATGCAAAAACAATCCAGCACACACTCTGAGAACATCAATAGAATTTTCTAAAGAAGGTTAATTAATATACAAAATTGTAAGGAATTTCACAAGTACTATTGTTAATCCAACAACCAGGCAAACAAATATTCAGTAATATACATAAAACTTGTATCAAATTATTATTTTTTATTTAGATACAACTGACATATTAGTTTCAGGTTTTCAACAAAATTATTTGTTATTTGTATACTGTGAAATGATCACCACAATAAGTCTAGTTAACATTCATCACCATACATTGCTATAAAATTTTTTCTTGTGATGAAAACTTTTAAGATCTACTCTCTTTGTACTAAATTCTTAAGTTGGAAAAAATGAGCAAATTTTTAAAAACCTGAAGCTTCCATATTTTGTACCATTCTTTCATAAGAAAATCATTAAAATCATCCATGTTCTTTCATAAAAACAACAATCTCAACAAGCTAACAACCATGTAATGCAACATAGATGTATTATTTATAGCCCATGCTATGTTAATTATGGAGGGAAGTGCTAGGAAAGCTTTAAATTTAAGAGAAAAATAAATATTTTATGATTTCTGATTTACTTAATTCAAAATCCATGTATAACATGTTCAGTGCTTTTGATATTTTACTTTATAGAAAAGAAACACATAAACCTCAGATTATCTATTTCTGTTATTTAGATCAAATGTAGGATTCAAAGAAAACAACTCAACATTTTTGTATACTGTATTTTTTATTAATTAAAAATCAACTTAATGGATGATATTAGGGTGTAAAAAGTAGTGAAAGTGATTGATTTTTCCCATTGTGATTCCTTTCCCTGTTTTACAGTTACACTGCTCCCCCCGCCCATCCTAAGAACACATAACATGACTTGTTTCTCTTTTCCTTCATGGTTCATTATTTTTTAGTTTTTATATTTAGCATTTTGATCCATGTAGAATTTATTTTGATGTGTCACGTGACACCTTAATTTTAAAAAATGATTAATAAATTGCCCAGCCTCAGTGATTTGTGATGTCTCCTAACACATTTATTAAATCCTTCTGTATATTCGAGTCTAGGCCCTAGGCTACCTACTATGTTTCATTAATTTTTATGTCTACTCTTGCACCAGTACCACTTGAATTATTATTGTATAATATTATGTTTCAATACCTTATAATAAGGGAAATTCTCTAACCCAATATAATCCCCGCTGCTTCACAAGTATTCTTGGTTACTTCTGCCCACTTATTCTTGAATCTATACAAGCTTTAACTCATTTGTCAAAGCAAAAAAATCCTGCTGGGATTTGACTGGATATATAATACTAAATAATATGAATATTAAAGATGATTAAATTTATAAATTCATTTAGAAAAAATGGATATCCTCATAATATATTGTGATATTTATTTAATTTATTTTTTTATACATCAGGTTCTTATTACTTACCTATTTTATACATATTAGTGTATATATGTCAATCCCAATCTCCCAATTCATCCCACCACCACCACCACCACCCCTACCTCACTTTCCCCCCCTTTGTGTCCATATGTTTGTTCTCTACATGTGTCTCTATTTCTGCCCTGCAAACCAGTTCATCTGTACCATCTTTCTAGATTCCACATATATGCGTTAATATACGATATTTGTTTTTTTCTTTCTGACTTACTTCACTCTGTGTGACAGTCTCTAGGTCCATCCACATCTCTACAAATGACCCAACTGCGTTCCTTTTTATGAGTAATATTCCATTGTATATATGTACCACATTTTCTTTATCCATTTGTGTGTCGATGGGCATTTAGGTTGTTGCCTATTAGTTTTAATAGTTCTCTATTTGATTGCCTTGGGATTTCTAATTAGACAATTTAACAAGGCAAATAATCATGATTTTAGTCTCTTCCTTTCCAATAATTATTCACTCATTCAATACATATCTAATGAGCATCTACTATACTAGGCATGATACTAGACAATAGGAGAACATATATGAGTAATAAACACAAAAATTCCCACTTTAGTGGAGCTTACATTCTAGTGGAGGATAAAAACAATAAATAAACATAATAAATATAGTATGTGAAAAGGTGATAAATCCTATGGAAAAACAGAGCAGAATAAGGGAGACAAGGAAGGCAGGAGGTGGAGGGTTTCACAATTTTAAATAAGGTGGTCTGTGTAGACCTCCCTGAGGAAAGGCTTGATGAAAGTGAGGAAGTGGGCCATGCATATGTCTAAGAGAGGAGTGTTCAAGGCAGACAGAACAGGCAGTGCAAAGTCCAGTGGTTAGATGGAAGTGAGCATAGCATATGTGATGGTGCTAGGCCACTTATTTCTGCTTTATATTTTATTGCATTGGCCAGAAATTCAGGAATAATATTAAATAGAGGTGAAAATGGGTCTCCTTAACTTGTGATAATTTTTAATAAGAATACTTTTATGTTTAAAAGATCATTGATTTAAATAGTTATTATTACACTTAAAAATATGTCAATTCACAGAACACTTCTGCTATTAACAGAATAGCAAATTATATGATTATCTCAATGGCTGCAGAAAAGTTATATGAAAATATTTAATACCTCTCATGAAATTCAGAAAAATCCTTAGCAAATTAGGAGTATCAACCTAACAAGGGGCTTCTATGAAAAACTTACAACTAATATCATATTTAATGGTGAAACACTAAATGCTTTTTCTCTAAAGATCAGAAATAGGCTAGGATGGTTCACTCTCACAACCTCTTTCAATGTTGTATTAAACATCCTACTTAGAGCATTAAGTCCAAAAAGAAAAAGAAAAGAAAGAAGGGAGGGAGGGAGGAAGGAAAGACATATTGTTGAGAGAGGAAGAAGTAAAACTATGCTTTTTTTTTTGGATGACATAATCATGTACATAAAAAATCCTACAAAATCCACAAAAAATTAATAGAACTAATAAGTATATTTAGCAAGGTTGTGTATATAGTCACTATACACACTTTAAACAATTGTATATCTATATACTAGCAATAAACAACTGGAAAATAAATTTTAAGAAACAATACCATCTATATAATATCACCAGAAAGATCAACTAGTTAAGGAAAGTGCAAAATTACAAAACATTGCAGGGGGACACTACATAAGACCTAAATAAATATTTGGGTCTTCTTTGTATAATTCAATATTGTTAAGATGTCATTTCTCCCAAAATTGATCGGATTCAACATAATAGATAAACACAATGGGTAAAGGAATTTCAAGAGGTTATACTGAGCAAAAGAAGCCAGATACAGGTACTGAAGCAGTGCCCTCATTTTTCCCTTGCCAGAGCTGTGTCAGAGGAAGCTAATTAAAACAAAAGGTTTAAATAAAATCCACAGTCTTATAACACCTAAAATGTTCAGGTTTCAATTGAAAAGTCATGCATTATCCCAAGGACAAGGAAAACCACAATTTGAGTTTTAAAAAGAATCAACAGATACCAATACTAAGATGACAGAGATGTTAGAATTATATGACAAAGATTTTAAAGCAGCCATCATAAAAATATTCTGATGAGCAATTACAAAATGCCTGCAACAAAGGGAATAACAGAAGGTTGTAGCAAAGAAATAGAGATATAAAGAGGAACCAAATGAACCTGTGGGACTACAAAAACATTCTAACATTCATGTCATTGAATCCCAGATGGAGAGGAGAAAGAGGGTACAGCTGAAAAAGCACTCAAAGAAATAATGGCTGAAAACTTCCCAAAGTTGGGAAAAGACATAAACCTACAGAGTCAAGAAGCTGAATAAATTCCGAAGAAAATAAACTCAAAGAAATCCACACCAAGACACATCATGGTCAAACTTCTGAAAATTAAAAACACACAAAAATTGTAGAAGCAGCAAGAAACAGTAACTTATCTATATAGGGAAACAATTCAAATAAGAGTGGATTTTCACCAGAAACTGTGAAGACTAGAAGGAAACAGAACATTTTTTCAAATAACTGTCCCTGCTGAAAAAAAAAGAATTGTCAATCCAACATCCTATATCAACGAAAATATTCTTCAGGAATGAAATACAAGACAGTCTCAGATGAATGAAAGCTATGAGAATTTGTCACAAGGAGGCCTACCCTAAAAAAAAAAAAAAAGCTAAAGAAAGTTCTCTTAACAGACAGGAAATAATAAAAGAAGAGATCTTAGAACATTAGGAAAGAAGAAAAGCAACATACAATAAAAATATGAATAATTCAATGCCATTCTCCTCTTGAGTTTTCTAAATAATGCTTGACATTTGAAGCAAGAATTATAATAACTTCTGATGTGATTCCAAACATAGGTAAATATTTAAGACAATTATATTATAAATTAGGAAGGTAAAGGGAAATAAAGGAAGGAAAGGCTTTGATACTTCACTCAAACTGATAAAATGTCTCAAACTGATAAGTTACGTATATGTAATATACCTAAAGCAATCACTTAAAAAGCTATACAAAGAGATATACTCAAAAACACTATAGATAAATAAAAATAAAGTTCTAAAGATTGTTCGTAATCCACAGGAAGGTAGGAAGAAGAAAGCAGAAAAGTGAAAAATAGAACAGAAAACGAAAAATAAAATGGCTGACTTAGCTCTAAAATATCAATAATTACATTAACTGCAAATGATCTAAATATACCAGTTAAAAGTCAGAGATTGAAGTGGTTAAAAAATCTAACAGAAATATAAGTTGTCCACAAAAAACTCACTTCAAACATAATGACATAGGTAGGTTTGAAAAAAAGACAGAAAATGTAGCATGGAAACCTTGGTCAAAACAAAATAGGAGTAGTTATATAAATGCCAAATAAACTTCAGAGCAAAGAAAACTACCAGAGAGAGTGAGACATTACAAAATGCTAAAACAGACAATCCGTCCGGAAGACATAAACAATCAGCATTAGACATTAGCAGTCCTAAATAGCTAACCACCAAACCATAGAGCTGTAAAATATGGTAAGCAAAACTGATAGAACAGAAAAGGGAAACTGACAAATCAACAAATATGATTGGAAACTTCAACACCCTTCTTTCAGCAATTGATGGAACAACTACATGTAAAATCAGGAAGGATACAAAAGAACTCAACAGCACCATCAACCAACAGCATCTAATCGACATTTATAGAACATCCAACAACAGCAGAATACACATTCTTTTCAAGTGCCCACAGAACATATACTAAGACATGGTTAACTTAGTATATCCTGGGCCATATAACAAACCTCATCAGTTAAAAAAAAATGAACTTATACAGTGTGTTCTCTGACCACAGTGGAATCAAACCTGAAATTAATAACAGAAAGATAACAGGAAAAGCTTCAAATACCTGGAAACTAAACAACACACTTCTAAGTGGTCAATGGGTCAAAGACAAAGTCTCAGGGAAATTAAAAAATACAGTGAAATGAATGAAAATAAAAATATCAAAATTTGTAGAACACAGCTAAAGTAGTGCTAAGAGGGAAAATTAGAGCACTAAAGGTCTAGATTGAAAAAGAGGAAAAGTCACATATAATCTAAGCTTTCACCTCAAGAACACAGAATAAGAGCAAAAGCCCCCTGAGATCACAGCAAGTAGAAGGAAGAAAATAAAAAAGAGCAGAAAAATCAATGACATCGAAACAGAAAAAGCGATAGAGAAAATCAATGTTACAAGACGCTGGTTCTTTGAAAAGATCAATAAAATTGACAGTCCGCTAGCAAGACTGACAAAAAAAGAGAGAAGACACAGATTACCAATATCAAGAATGAAATGGGGGCTATTACTACAGACCCTGAAGACATATAAGAAATAATAAGGGAATACTACCCACAACTCTACACTCATAAATTTGACGAATTAGATTGAAACAGACCAACCCCTTGGAAAACACGAACCACCACAACTTACACAAGATGAAACTGATCATTTGAATAGTGCTATAATTATTAAGGAAATTGAATTGATAATTTTAAAACTTCAAAAAAGAACTCTCCTGGCCCAGATGGTTTCACTGGAAAGTTCTGCCAAATTTTTGAAGAAGATTTAACACCAATTTTACACAATGTCTTCCAGAAAAAAGAAGATGATGGAACATTTCCCAATTGATTTTATTAAGCTGGGATTATCCTAATACCAAAACCAGACAAAGTACACACACACACACACACACACACACACACACAGAAAACTACAGACCAATATCCCTCATAAACATAGACACAAACATCCATAAGTGAATATTAGCAAACAGAATTCAGAAATATATAAAAAACTGTATACTATAATCAAGTTGGCTGGCTCAATATTTCAAGAATAAATAATACGATCTACCATATAACAGGTTAAAAAACAAAAATCATATTACCATATCAATAGATGCAGAAAAACATTAAAAATTCAACACTCACTCATGATAAAAACACTCAAAAACATAAGAATAGAGGAGAACTTCCTCAACTTGGTAAACATCACCTATAAAAACCTTACAGATGACGTTAAACTTAGTGGTGATAGACTAAATACTTTCTTTTTTAGATCAGGAACAAAGCAGGGATATTCAATGTCACCACTCACTCTTATTCAACATAGTACTACATAAGTTTTTAAAGTTTTCATTTCTCTGCGATAAATGTATACAAACACACACACATCTGAAAGTAATAAAAATACCCTTAAAAACAAAAAAATGTTCATCTCATCTCAGATTACACCACTTACGGTAAGTCCTCCTAGACCTACCTATTTTAGACCACTGTACTCAGTGTTTCTCTCAATCATAGTTCTTATCACTGCTACAGTTGTCTGTTTTTTCTTCTTCCCACCCCCAACCCTAGTAGACTATGGTGCAGTACCTAGCACATTGACCTCATGTAGGACTTTTATCATAAGAGTTGGCTAGATGACAACACAAGCTGAAGTTAAAAGGGAATTGTCATCAGACCCTCAACTATCATGAACTTTTGTATGGCAAACTCATCTCATTGTCACCGACTTTAGAGTCAGCTGATGAGGCTTTGAATCCTGATTTTCACTGCTTCAATGTGGGTACCAATCTGGGAGTCTCTGCTCCATCCTTTCTTTCTCCAGCAAGTTTTCTAAGAGTTGGAAGAAGCACACTACACCTTCCAGGTTCCTAATTTTTAAAGGTATTTCTTGCTTAGCAGTATTCCTTTTACTAGAGTTACTCTTTCAGTTTCTCATAGTTTATCATCTCACTGAACTCTGCATAAGTCTCCCCCAGCCTTGCTCATATGATAGTCCAATTAACACAGGGCAGTGGGAAGCAGCCCAGGTCCTTCCTCCTCGCTTCACTGTCTCAATCCAAGGCTGACTATCAATTCCAGTGCTTCCTAGGAGTTCAACTCAATTATAAAAAGATATACATGGGCTTCCCTGGCAGCGCAGTGGTTGAGAGTCCACCTGCCGATGCAGGGGACGCGGGTTCGTGCCCCGGTCCGGGAGGATCCCACATGCCGCGGAGTGGCTGGGCCCGTGAGCCATGGCCGCTGGGCCTGCGCGTCCGGAGCCTGTGCTCCGCAACGGGAGAGGCCACAACGGTGAGAGGCCCGCGTACCGCAAAAAAAAAGTATTCATTATGTGGCAACACAATGTCACTGAACGCTATAACGCTTCTTTGTCTCTCATACAAATAGAAACTCTGCAAACTCTCAGAATTTTATTTGGATTCTCTTCTTACATGAATGTTACCTCACAGTGCACGAGGAAAAGGATTTATTTATAGCAATACCACTGGAAAGAAAGAGCATCCTCTAGCAACTGGGAGCTGTCTGCATTATGATAAGGCAGTGGGAGGGGGGTAAAAGAATGGAGAATTAGTAAAGTAATTCTTTACAACTAATGGTGGTAGTAGAGTATATTAGGCTAACAGCAAGGGCTGGCGAGTCAGAAAGTCCAGTTTATTTTATTTTAATTTTATTTTAATTTTTTTATTTTATTTTATTTTATTTTTTGCGGTACGCAGGCCTCTCACTGTTGTGGCCTCTCCCGATGCGGAGCACAGGCTCCGGACGCGCAGGCTCAGCGGCCATGGCTCACGGGCCCAGGCGCTCCGCGGCATGTGGGATCTTCCCAGACCGGGGCACGAACCCTTGTCCCCCGCATCAGCAGGCAGACTCCCAACCACTGCGCCACCAGGGAAGCCCAGAAAGTCCAGTTTAGAATCAAGTTTGCAACATGTACTGGTAAATAATCTTGGGCAAATTATTTAATCTCTTGGAGCCTTAGTTTTGTTACTTGTAAAGTGTGGATATTAACATCTACCTTAGAGGATTTCATGAGATAAAAATCTCAAGATCCTGTCACACAGTAAATACTCACTAAATGGCCACTAGTGATGGTGACACTCAACTGTGTCTGAACTCAGCCTTAAAATCTGGCACTGCAGTAACATACCAGAATCCCTGGTACAGCGTATTGCATCCTCCTCAATAGCAAAGATTGAAGACAGCTGCTTATGGAAGCGGGCTTAAATAGCCTAAGACCCACTGCTCACGAATGATGAAGTTGATTAAGAATCAGGAGTTAAATCAAAGCCGTAAGGACCATGTCTACACTCCCCAAATCAAGTGCCATATTTTATAATCAGAAAATGGACTTGATTCGTGCCTTATAGACCACTGTGCAATTTATAAGATGATTAAAACAAGGTATAGAGTCACTGGCCCTTACAACGTAACTCCTGACACAATGAAAATACGATGTTTGGGAAATACCACAGAAGAAATTCCAGGCAGAACAACAGTTGGCCCTCCGTATCTGAGGGTTTTGCATTTGCAGATTCAATTAACTGTGGGTCAAAAATATTTTTTAAAAATTCCAGAAAGTTTCAAAAATCAAAACTTGAATCTGCTGTGCACCAGCAACTACTTACATAGCACTTACCTTGTATTTACAACTATTTTCATAGCACTTAACTTTGTATTAGGTATTGTAAGTAATCTAGAGATGATGTAAAGTACAAGGGAAAATGTGCGTGGGTAGGTTATATGCAAATTCTATTCCATTTTATATAAGGGACATTGAGCATCTGTGGATTTTGGTATCTGCAGGGATCCCTCAAGGATACCAAGGGACAATTGGACAATAATTTCTTTTACTAACACAAAAAAGTATTCCCTGTTATTCCTCAAAGCTCTAAAAAGTTTTTAGTATTTTATTTTCTAAAAATGCATTTTCATAAACTTGAGAAAAATATGCAGCAAGATTTATGAAAATCCCGAGGTGCTATATTTTATTTTCCAGCATATCAAAATCATCAAAGGAGCCAAAGAAGAAAAATCCTGCTCTGTTCCTGCAGCCACTGTTTTCTTCCTAGGAAGGCAAACCCACCTCTTTTCTATGCCATCAAACAGGTGTTTGCCATACCAAAGCTAATGTCTTCCATTTATGCCACTCATGTTGATTTAATATTTCAGAGAACACAAGAGTGTGATATACTAAAGTGGACAATGAAGGTTTTGGCAGAAATATCCTGGGAAAGCTGTGGCTTATCGTTAATAAAAAATATGAGGGGGCTTCCCTGGTGGCGCAGTGGTTGGGAGTCCGCCTGCCGATGCAGGGGACACGGGTTGGTGCCCCGGTCTGGGAGGATCCCACATGCCGCGGAGCAGCTGGGCCCGTGAGCCATAGCCGCTGAGCCTGCGCATCTGGAGCCTGTGCTCCGCAACGGGAGAGGCCACAGCAGTGAGAGGCCCGCGTATCGCAAAAAAAAAAAAAAAAAAAATTTGAGAAAGCAATAATGTATGGCTCATGAAAATGTGTACTATGGCAATATTGGCACACCATGAGCCCTGGTCAGAGCTGGCTCAGGTACTGGGTGGTGCTGGTGCTGCAGGAGCTCTGCTGGCTGCACTGGTAATGGTGCCCAGTATCTCTGGGCTTCACTGTCCAATCATCTAGATGAGTATTACCATGGAGGTAAGGAGGGGTGTGGGGCAGGAGAGCTGGAAAGTTCTGAGTTTGGGAGAGCAGAGAAGCTCCACAGCCACGCAGGACCATTACCAGTGGGAAGAGAGGCCCCAGAAGAGGCGAGGGCCACAACTGGGGAGTGACGCATGTTGTTGACAACTCATACTTCTTTCACATTTCTGCCCAGGGCCAGCCCTATCGCCTGAAGTTGAGACAGCAGAGGAGCTACTCAAGCAAGATGCATGGTACCATGGAGTTTTTAAACAAGTTCACATATTCTTCGACGTTCTTCCAACAAATGGTACGAATTAACTCCCCTTCTTTTGAATATGTGTCTGCCTTAGTGGCTTGCTTCTAATGAAAAAAAACTGTGATGATGCAAGATTTCCGAGACTAGGTTAGAAAAGGCAATACAGCTTCCACCTGGCACATGTGTGTGCTCTCTCTCTCTCTCTCTCTCTCTCTCTCCTTTACCCCCTCTCCCTTTTTCTCTGTGCCTCTGTCTCTTAGGTGCCCTGAGCTGACATATAGGAAGCCCAACAACCCTGATACCACCATACTGGAGAGACCACAGGCAAATCCACATAGAGGGGGAGAGAGAGGCCTGTGAAGCCTCAGCTACACTAGTCCCCAGTTGTTTGAGTCTTTCCAGCATCACTTGCCAGAAATGTAAATAATTATTCTATTCCTGTTTGAGCCACCCCAGCTGACAGCAAGCAAAGCAGAGATGAGGTATCCCTACTAAGTCCTGCCCAAGTTGCAAATTCATGAGCAAGTTAAATTCTGTCATTGCTTTAAGCCACTAAGTTTTGGCATAATTTGTTAGGCAGCATTAAATAACCAGAACAAAAATCAAGATGATAATGGGGAAGATCTATTTTCAAAGGGCCCTTAGCTTTTGGGATATGATATGTGGATACCCAGAGAGCTCTGTTTAGCAGACTAGGGTAGGTCAAAAGAAAACTTCTTATGAGAAACTAGTGGTGAAGGTGAATAAAAATTCTATAACAGGATGATAATTAAGAGGATGCGTTTTGCCCCCTGGGGCCTTGCCAACAGTCATGTGAGCAACCAGGCCCAAGCCTTCCCGGGCCATGCAGACAGGCATGTAGGGACTATGACCCCACATACCAGCAGGCTGACAGCAGCCCCACACCCTCCTGGGCCGCACAGCCAAACACACAAGAAGGCTGCATTGTCCTGCAATGGGTCTGCCACCACCACACAAGGCATGGCTTCAGAGCCAACCCGGGCAGGGCCAGCCCTACCTACCAGTGCACCCATGGTAGCCTGCCCTGCCACAACAGAGGGCTGCACACAGCCCATATAGGGGGCACCCCTAGAGCATATAGCTCTGGCGATCAAAGGGGAGTGTGCTGCTGGGACCCACAGGATGTCTCCTACATAAGGCGACTTCTCCAAGACTGGAAAACCCAACTGACCTATCTAATACATAGAAATAAACAAAGAGAATTGAACAAAAATGAGGAGACAGAAAAATACGTTCCAAATGAAGGAACAAGACAAAAACCTCAGAAAAAGAACTAAACAAAATGGAGATAGCAAGCTAACTGATAAGGAGTTCAAGGTAATGATCATAAAGATGCTCAACAAACAAAATGAGA
The DNA here is from genome assembly GCF_003031525.2 of Neophocaena asiaeorientalis asiaeorientalis. Classification (NCBI taxonomy): domain Eukaryota; kingdom Metazoa; phylum Chordata; class Mammalia; order Artiodactyla; family Phocoenidae; genus Neophocaena; species Neophocaena asiaeorientalis. The sequence continues at coordinate 1,366,591 of NW_020175442.1, read as the reverse complement.
AAATATAAAGAACCAAACAGAGCTGAAGAATACAGTAACTGAAATAAAAAACACATTAGAAGGAATCAATAGTAGATCAGATGATACAGAGAAAGGATCAGCAACCTGAAAGACAAAAGTAGTGGAAATCAACCAAGCTGAACAGAAAAAGAAAAAAGAATTTTAAAAGATATGGAGTTTTAAAGACCTCTGGGACAACATCAAGTGTATTAACATTTGTATTATAAGGCTCCCCGAAGGAGGAGAGAAAGGGGCAGAGAACTTATTTGAAGAAATAATATCTGAAAAATTCCCTAACCTAGGGAAGGAAATAGATATCCAAGGCCAAGAATCACAGAGCCCCAAACGGGATCAACCCAAAGAGGACCACACTAAGACACATGTAATTAAAATGGCATATATATTGGTTATATATTTTTTATTGAAGTATAGCTGATGCATAGTGCTGTGCTAATCTCTGCTGTACAGCAAAGTGACTCAGTTATACACATACAGACATTCTTTTTTATATTCTTTTACATTATGGCTTATCACAGGATATTGAGTATAGTTCCCTGTGCTATACATTAGGACCCTGTTGCTTATCCATTCCAAACGTAATAGTTTTCATCAACTAACCCCAAACTCCCAGTCCATGCCTCTCTCTCCCCCGCTCCCCGTGGCACCCACAAATCTGTTCTCTATGTCTATGAGTCTGTTTCTGTTTTTAAGATAGGTTCATTTGTGCCACATTTTATATTCCACATATAAGTGATATCATATGGTATTTGTCTTTCTCTTTCTTTTCTGACTTACTTCATTTAGTATGATAATCTCTAGCTGCAGCCATGTTGCTGCCAATGGCATTATTTCATTCTTTTTTATGGCTGAGTAGTGTTCCATTGTATATATGTACCACATCTTCTTTATCCATTCATCTGTCGATGGACATTTAGGTTCTTTCCATCTTTTGGCTATTGTGAACAGTGCAACTATGAACATAGGGGTGCATGTACCTTTTTGAATTATAGTTTTGCCCGGGTATATTCCCAGAAGTGGGGTTTCTGGATCATATGGTAATTCTATTTTTAGTTTTCTGAGGAACCTCCATACTGTTTTCTATAGTGGCTGTACCAACTTACATTCCCACCAACAGTGTAGGAGGGTTCCCTTTTCTCCACACACTCTCCAGCATTTGTTATTTGTAGACTTTTTAATGATGGCCATTCTGACGAGTGTTAGGTGGTACCCCACTGTAGTTCTGATTTGCATTTCTCTATAATTAGTGATGTTGAGCATCTTTTCATGTACCTATTGGCCATCTGTATGTTTTCTTTTTTTTAATTTAATTTAAATAATTTATTTTTATACAGCAGGTTCTTATTAGTTATCTATTTTACACATATTAGTGTATATATGTCAACCCCAATCTCCCAATTCATCTCACCCTGCCCCCCCACCAGCTTTCCCCACTAGGTGTCCATATGTTTGTTCTCTGCATCTGTATCTCTGTTTCTGCCTTGCAAACTGGTTCATCTGTGCCATTTTTCTAGATTCCACATATATGTTAATATATGATATTTGTTTTTCTCTTTCTGACTTACTTCACTCTGTATTACAGTCTCTAGGACCACCCATGTCTCTACAAATGACCCAACTGGGTTCCTTTTTACAGCTGAGTAATATTCCACTGTATATATATACCACATCTTTATCCATTCATCTGTTGATGGGCATTTAGGTTGCTTCCATGACTGGCTATTGTAAATAGTGCTGCAATGAACACTGGGGTGCATGTGTCTTTTTGAATTATGGTTTTCCCTGGGTATATGCCCAGTAGTGGGATTGCTGGGTCACATGGTAATTCTATTTTTAGTTTTCTGAGGAACCTCCATACTGTTCTCCATAGGGGCTGTATCAATTTACATTCCCACCAACAGTGCAAGAGGGTTCCCTTTTCTCCACACCCTCTCCAGCATTTGTTGTTTGTAGATTTTCTGATGATGCCCCTTCTAACCGGTGTGAGGTGATACCTCATTGCAGTTCTGATTTGCATTTCTCTTATAATTAGTGGTGTTGAGCATCTTCTCATGTGCCTCTTGGCCATCTGTATGTCTTCTTTGGAGAAATGTCTATTAAGGTCTTCTGACCATTTTTCAATTGGGTTGTTTTTTGTTCTTGAGTTGTATGAGTTGTTTATATATTTTGGAGATTAAGCCCTTGTCTGTCGCATCATTTGCAAATATTTTCTCCCATTCTGTAGGTTGTCTTTTCGTAAAATGGCAGAAATATAAAGACAGAATGTTAAAAGCAGCAAGGGAAAAGCAACAAGTTATATACAAGGGAACTCCCATAAGACAATAAGCTGACTTTTCAGCAGAAACTTTGTGGGCCAGAAGGAAGTGGCATGATATATTTAAAGTGATGAAATGAAAAAAACCTACAACCAAGAATACTCTACCCAGCAAGGCTATCATTCAGATTTGAAGGAGGGATAGAGTTTTATAGACAAGCAAAAGCTAAAAGAGTTCAGCACCACTAAACCAGCTTTATAAGAAATGTTAACGGGACTTCTCTAAGTGGAAAAGAAAAGGATACAATGAGAAATATGAAAATTACAAAAGGAAAAAAATCTCACTGGAAAGGGCAAAAATACAATAAATGTAGTAGATCAACCACTTAACAAGCTAGTAGGAAAGTTAAAAGACAAAAGGTAGCAAAATCATCTATATCCACAATAAGTAGTTATGGAACACACAAAACAAAAAGATGACATCAAAATATTAAACATGGTGCAGGGAGTTAAAATATCAGGTTGTTATAACGTGTTCAAACTTAAAAGATCATCAACTGAAAATAATCATATATATGTTGTTATATATGAACCTCACCGAAACCACAAACCAAATGTCCAAAAACCTATATAAATACACACAAAGAAGAGAAAGGAATCCAGACATAACACTAAATATAGTCATCAAATCACAAGGGAAGAAAGGAACAAAAAAGAACTTCAAAAACAACCAGAAACCAATTAACAAAATGCAAATAAGTACACACCTATCAATAATTACTATAAGTGTAAATGAACTAAATGCTCCAATCAAAAGACATAGGGTGGCTGAATAGACACAAAAACAAGACCAAAATATATGCTGCCTATGAGAGACTCATTTTGGATAGAAAAACACACACAAGCTTAAAGTGAGGGGAGAGAAAAAGGTATTCCGTGCAAATGAAAACAAAAAGAAAGCTGGGTTAGCAACACTTATTTCAGACAAAATAGACTTTAAAACAAAGACTGTAACAAGATACAAAGAAGGACATTACATAATGATAAAGGAATCAATCCAATAAGAAGATACAACAAGTGTAAAAATATATGCACCTAACATAGAAGCACCTAAATACATAAAGCAACTATTAACAAACATATAGGGAGAAATCTACAGTAATACAGTAATAGTAGGGGACTTTAACACCCCACTCACATCAATGGACAGATCATCCAGACAGAAAACCAGTAAGGAAACACTGACCTTAAGTAATATGTTAGCCAGATGGAATTAATAGATAAATATAAAATATATATAATATTCCATCCAAAGTCAGCAGAATACACATTCTTTTCAAGTGCACATGTACCATTCTCCAGGACAGATCACATGCTAGGCCACAAAACAAGTCTCAGTAAATTTAAGAAGATTGAAATCATATCAAGCATCTTTTCTAACCACAACAGTATGAGACTAGAAATCAACTACAAGAAAAAACTTCAAAACCCACAAACGTGTGGAGTGTAAACAACATGCTACTAAATAAACAATAAGTGGTGGGTGTTGAGAAAAATAGACAGCTATATGCAAAAGAATCAAACTGGACTACTTCCTCATTCTGTATACAAAAATAAACTCAAAATGGATTAAAGATTTAAATGTAGGACCTGAAACCATCAAAATTCTAGAAGAAAACATAGGCAGTATGCTCTTTGTTATCAGTTTTAACAATATTTTTCTGGATCTGTCTCCCCCGGCAAGGGAAACAAAATAAAAAATAAACAAATGGGACTACAGCAAACTAAAAAGCTTTTACACAGTGAAGGAGACTATCAACAAAATGAAGACAGCCTACTGAATGGGAGAAGATAACTGCAAATGATATATCCGATAAGGGGTTAATATCCAAAATATACGAAGAACCCATACACAACTCAACATCAAAACACCAAACAACCTGATTTAAAAATGGGCAGAGGACCTGAATAGACACTTTTCCAGAGAAGAAATAGAGATGGCCAACAGGCACATGAAAAGATGCTCAACGTCACTAATCATCAGGGAAATGCAAATCAAAACCACAATGAGATACCACCTCACACCTGTCAGAATGGCCATCATCAAAAAGACAAAAAATAACAAGTGTTGGTGAGAATGTGGAGAAAGGGGGACTCTTGAGCACTGTTAGTGGGATTGTTAATTGGTGCAGCCAGTATGGAAAACAGTACAGATTTTCCTCAAAAAATTAAAAATAGAACTGCCACATGATCCAGCAATTTCACTTCTGGGTGTTTATCTGAAGAAAACAAAAATGCTAATCAAAAAGATATATGCACACCAATATTCACTGCAGCATTATTTATAATAGCCAAGATATAGAAGCAACCTAAATATCCATTGATAGATGAATGGATAAAGAAGATGTGATATATATACATGTGTGTGTGTATATTCATAATAGAATATTAGTCAGCCATATAAAAAAAGAAATCTTGCCATATGCGACAACATGGGTGGATCTAGAAGGTATTATGTTAAGTGAAATAAGTCAGACAAAGAAAGAAAAATACCATATGATCTCGTTTATATGTGGAATATAAAAACAAAACAAATAAACAAAACAAAATGAATACTAATTCAAAGATACAGAGAACAAATGGGTGGTTGCCAGAGGGGAGGGGTGTGTGTGGTGGGGGTGATATAGGTGAAGGAGATTAAGAGGTACAAACCTCTAGATATAAAATAAGCCACAGGGATGTAATGTACAGCCCAAGCAACATGGTCAATAATATTGTAATAACTCTGTGTGGGGACAGATGGTTACTAGACTTATTGTTGTGATCATTTCATAATGTATGCAACCATCAAATCATTATGTAGTATACCCCAAACTAACATGATACTGTATGTCAAATATATTTCAATAAAAAATGAGGATGGTTTTTGGACTCAAGACAGACTAAATCTGAATCTTAAAAACTCTAGTATTTACTAAGCTTGTGATCTTAGTCAAGTTACTTAGCTTCTCTGAACTTCAATTTGCCCATCTGGAAGACTGATAATTATATGAAATTCATAGAGCTGTTAGAAGAATTAAGTGCTTAATAATAAGTGCTTAATTAATGGTGACTATTATTATCATTAATTAATGGTGACCATTATTATTGCTATTTCTGCAGTTTTGCCACCGTTGCATTCTACCATAATTAGCACTGGTGAAATACTAATGTTTCAGCTTATGCTAGTTTCCAAAGCCTCCTTCTATACAGACAATTCGCCAATTAATCAAGAATCTCCCAGTATATCCCTTACATTCCCAGCATTGCGCTAAACCTGTGGCAACTACAGAAGGATGGAGACTATCACCCTAGGAAATCAACAATCTAGACATCACGAACTCGAGTGACATGTTGAACAAGTGTCTTCAGCTTCCCAGGTGTCTGATGGAGTTCTGATCTCTACGTCTTCCTGCTAAAGGGCTACAATGCTGTGGAAAAGGCTTTTATCACTATCCCCAGCTGCTACAAAAGAGTTCTGCATATCATACATATCATGAGTATTTAGCAATCAATACATTATATTGATACATTAAACTCTTCTTTATTTTCTATATCTGATATTAATATCAAATAATGACTATTTCTGAAACTGCTCTTTAAAATAATTTTAATTATGTAGCTACTACACACTAAAAAAGTGCTTTCCATGTAAGGTTTAGAAACAGCTCAACATACAGTTCAACTAACACTGGTTGAGTGCCCTGTTAGGACTCCGGTACAATCTGAAGAAAACTATTAAATTGAAATTAAATCTAGTAGAGTAACCTAGGATCTGATAAGGACATAAAACAAGTCCTTGGTAATGAATGAATTTTGGTGACTAATTTTCCTATTTTAAGAGCGATTACTAACTTTTAAAAGAATGATAGAAAAGCAGTTTAATTCATAAACTAATAAGACTACAGCACTTTAAATGCATGTGTTCTAAAACAGTTCAGAGAGCAGCCTTTGATATGATGTCTCATAGCTCTCCGTAGAGGAATTTATACTTTTCTGAAAGAAATGAAGAGTTTTAGTTGAAGCTCTGGATGATTATCCAAGTCAAAGCAAAACAAAAGCTATCATAGGCTTTAAAAATCTTTAATTCCACACAAATTTGCCTAGCTTATTAAGATTCTGTCTTTCCAGTATTTTCCACAGTAATGAATATCTGATGTTTACAAGCATTAAGCAACCTAAAAAGAAACATAAAATACTGTGGTATGATTGAGGAATTTAAAAAATTTTTATTATACTTTTTCCTAATCAAGAGCATGCTTTTTCTTTAAGGCAAAGTCCAATTTTTTGGATCCCTGAGTCAGATCTTCAATCTTCTTTATAGTCCCAAACAACTCCATCCTTTTTTGCTATTAGCCACTCTCCTCTCCAACTTTCCATTATCCCTCTGAAACTGGTGTGCAATAACCAAACTGTGTGGTGAGCTTATAGGGGTCTAACCAGAGGTGAGTAGCTGGGAAGATCACTATATAGTTCTATGAACTGCCTCCTGAAACTTGGAAGCCTATTCTCGTCTCTGGCTCTACACAGTAACACTCTCAATAATTCTTGTCTTTGAAGGGGTTGGAGAATGTTATGTAAAACTAGGCAAGCTGTAACTTTTCATAGGTCAGAAATACCCAAGGGCTTTGATTTTTAATGTAACTTCCTTAGATAAAAACCAGTTTCCTTTTTCTAATCCGGGAAGTTGAATGTCTATAATACAACATAAATCACACAGTTTCTGATTTTACTGTCTAGACACCATCAACCCCCTTAACACTACCTTCTCTGTCAAAAGTCTGGGCAAGGCCCAAAATCAACTGATGTCCAACTAAGCTCGGAAATATATTCCTTCCAACTAAAGCTGGCAGAACTCTTGTGAGCACGTTTGAAGCCAACTAAAAGCAGGGTTGGAAAATTAAGAATGGTTAAAAAAAAAGAAAGGGCAAGTACAAAACCCTTTCACAAATTAACAAGGCTCAATGGCATCAACTTGAAAGGTTTCTATCTCCACCTTAACTTCCAAATAAAGTAGTGTATCAGTCTTGCAGATAAATGCAGATATTTTTACAGCCTCACCATCCTCAATAGAGGCTCCACTGTCTGACAGACACAGATAATAAGAGAATTAAGTACATGCTCAAGAGGACAGCAGCAGTCACCTGGATTTTTATAGCTCCTCTTCTCTGAGCTCAAAGTCATCCTCCCAGCACACAAGTGAAGATTAGGGTATGGAGAACGGAGCCAAGAAATCAGTTGCTTGTTAAGGATGGAGGGTTACAGAACCATGTGAAGACTGGAGATCCACTACCCTTCTCTGATCACCCAACTGCTTTCCTCTGAGCCAGCCGAGGAAATTCTACATTATCCTAATAACAGTAGTAGAAATAACAGTAATGGCAGCTCTCATTCTTTGAGTGACTACTGTATGCTAGGCACTATACTACATGTTTCCTATTTATTATTCTCACAACAGCACAGCTTTCAACTCTATGATGTTTGCTATGGAGCTGCAGAAGAAAGATCTGTCTTGGAGCAAGCACTAAGGAGGATTACTTTCTGAATTTCCAAAAGGATGATTTTGATGAAATCCTGCTTATATATAGCACTTTAACATTACAAAGACTTTTTTTTTTCATTTCATCTTCACAAACGCTTTGAGCAACAAGAATCCTTATTTCTATTTTACACATGAGGAAACTAAAGCTCAGGGAGACTGTGACCAAATCCATACATTCAAACAGAACAAGGCAAAGGCTTGAACAGAAGTGTCCTGACTCCAACTCCCATGCTCTTCCCACTTCACCAAAATTGCCCCCTAGAAGAGTGGGCCCTGAGAACATTGTGAATGCTAAACCATATTAAGCACTGTCAACTCAATTCAACTAACGTTCACTGAGCACCTACAGTGCGCCACTCACTGTACTCAGTACTGGAGGCTCAGAAGTGAAAAAGCCACAGGTGATGCAGGAAAGGAGTTCACAGATTAGCAAGAGAGACCATCATGCAAATAAGTAACTGCGATACAGAGTAGTTTGTGCTGACCGCACAGGGGACACATAACTCTAGGAACGCTTCAAGGAGGAGGGGCACCTGAGCTAGGCTTAGTAGGGTAAATTCAGGAGTTCAACAGGCAGGCCCTTCTTTAATTGACAATAAAGAAGGGTAAAAGATTAGTGATTCATGCAACGTAAGCACTGTGCCCAAGACCAAATATCTAGGAAGATTGACATAGGTGGCTTTTGCAGGCCAGACTATAGGACATCAGATCAGAAGGGATGGTTAACATTAGAACCAAATAAAGATGAAAACATGAAAAAATAAACAGGTCCTTCTCTTTTTCCTAAAGGTTATGTGCTCCATGAAAATGTCATGTTATGTTTTAAAGCCAGACAAATTTATCCCAACAGTTAAACGTCATCTGCAACTCTGACCATTTGCTAGAATGGCAAACCAAAATTTAACAGCCCAGTAAAAATATCTGCAACATGCCTATGTTTGTTTTCTGGAGCATCTCTAATTGGGGCTGGTTAGAAGTTGAGATACTCCTGCTGAGCTGTACTACCCCAGAGATTGCTCATCAATTTGTCTACTGGAGTGCTTTTGAGAAGAGGGAAAGCTGAAAGCCAGCCTGACTCTGTTGTTCATCTCCATTTCAAGTTCACCTTTTGTCCTATCCTTTGGCAATATGACTTCAAAGACATCAAGGTGGAGTTCCCACCTTCTGAGGCCCAATATCCCAAATCCTCTCCTTCAGGCTCTTTTGTCCCTTGTTTTACCCCCACCTGCTTCCCTCTTACTCTTCCTCAAACTTCCCATCACCACCCCTTATCATCTAATTTATGGCTTAGCATCGTGGGATGTACCAAATTTCTAGGTGGAAATTGAGGATCTCATTTCCAGCCAGTTTTTCCCCCATTCTTCTCCTCTCTTCCCATTTGCCCATTTTCTTCTCAGAATCCCTTCTCCTGTAGCTTTTTATATTATGTCAATTTTTATGTGGGGGCAGGAAAGAAGTGTTCTCACTGAAGGGATGTAGTACAGGGGACACCATTCAACAGGAGAGAAAAGAAGGTCATCATCACTGAATTTCAAAACTCAAAGAGAGAAAAGACCAAGATGGTGGTCTTACCCAGAGCATTTTTTTCCACAACAATTCAGTGTTCAGATTCACCTCTTTTTAACAGGAGGAAACTAGCTATACATGAGGCACCAACCATTGCCTGTCTATTTATATGCAAGACTCTGCCCTGTCCACAGACTCTGCTGCTTTGTTCAAACCTACTCTGGCCTTTGACCCTGAAGCACAGCTGACTGAACCAATATTAGGCACCTGACATAAACCCAGTCTATCCATAGGCTAGCCAACCACCTATGACTTGGTTGACAGGCTCAAAAAATTAGTATGAGCCCATGAGACTCCCCATTTGGGAATTTAAATTTGAGAAACTGCTGAGTCAGATTGACATGGCAGCTAAATTAAAGGAATATGAGGTAAACTCTGAACCACAGGGAAATGAAGTTATGAGAAAACAGAACAGAATGAAGCAGATCCATAGAGACAAGGATGAGCTTGAGGGAAAAGAGTGACTCCATGTTCCTAATGATTTTGTGGTTTCAATTTGAGTATGTATATCCTGGCAATTTTCCTCCTTTTTCTTACTGTCCTTAGGTCTCTGCTGTTTGCAAAAAACCTAAAACAATCCGACTAGAATGCAAAAATCATTGACCCAGTAATTGATGGCTAGTTTTAGCCTGCTGGCAGATCTGATAACTCCCCATCTAGTTCCAGAGTTTGCCAAAGATTCAAATTTCGTTACCAGGAACTGTAGGATTATTCAGTCTGAATTATGCAAAATGTTAACCAAAAGCTACCTGGCCTTTGCTCTCTGAATTTCCTCCTCATCAGGCTAACCCTCAGTGAAAACACAGGAAACATTTCTCCTCTGCGAAACTACCCTCTTCCTTCACATTCAATCATCCAAACAAGCCAGCTGTGCCCCTGTGTTCATCACTTATTCTAATTAACCCAAGGAAGACATGGAGGCCTTGTACAGTGCTGTGTGTTCAGCAGTACATAACAGCCAATTATGATCAGGAGTCGGAATCTTCATCATCCTTTCTGGTAAGAACATCAAGGTGCATTCGTTTCAAGTTGTTATTCTGGATCACCAGTCAGAATTCATGTTTTTATCACTGCTAATCCTGCTCTCTAATTCTCTCAATGACTTCTGTTCTATTAAGATAAAGAATGGCAGGAATTATTAAGAGTGAGAGGTTCTGAGAACCTGGTTTATTTTAGAGTTCTACAAAGGCTTCATTTCCCCTTCCCACCACCCGCCTTTGTTTACAAGTGAATGTCTATTGCTCTCCTTCAGTGCAAATATTCACATGAAAAACATCTATATAAATAAGTGAGCGGTGTCAGAATCTGAAGAAATGTGCTGTGCATCAATAACAGCTCTAAGTTCCCACTGTGGTTCAGGACACTCCAGTAACTCAAATGACCCTTCTGTCCAAGGATTTGCATCACTTTGTTCTAGTTTTGCACTATATGGAATCACAGTAATGTGAATAATTTTTCTTCTATTAAAAAAACCACTAGGAAATCTATGAAAATATTTTTGACAACTGAGATAATCACATTTTAATCTGTTCAATTAAACACAGTAAGGTTACTTTTCTACCCGAAAATGCCAGTTAACTAAATTATACTAAAGTCACTTTAGTGAGAATTCAAAGAATAAATTTACTTAGTAAACTGAGCCAGAAAAGTAGCATTTAATTGATAGCTCATTATTACAGGAGGTGGGGAGGGAGAAGAAAAATTAAGTATATGCCTTAGTCAAGGCAGCTTACCCTAAACTTCTAGAGTCACAGGGGCATCAGAAGCTCCAGCAAAAGGGATCGGGGTGGTGGGTTCACCCCAGCATAAGGCAGGCTGATGTTTGGCCTGACACATTTACCAGGCAGGTGTATGAGAGGGCTAGCACAATATGGCACCAGAGGGCTTGGCAATAAGTTTCAGGGATTCTCTCACACAAGGACTAGAGGTCAGTCTTGAGGTCTTTTGTGGAGGATCCAGGCAGAAAATCAGCAAAGAGGGTCAAGATATAAACCTAGTTAATAGAACCAGGGCACAACTTCACCATAGGAAATGAGCAAGGGTAATGACAGAACAGGCCAACAGCAGGAATGATGAGGCTGACCCACTGACCCACTGACCAAGGGGTCCTTTAATTTCCTCTGCTAAGAGCCAGACTGCTCCAAGAGCTTGTAACAGGACCAAGACAGCTGGTGAGAATGACGGATTTAAACTGCTGTTACACAATAAATACACGATAAATGATATTATTACTGCTGTTGTTTCTTGTGAACGGATTAACTGGGAGAAGGTGGGTCACACTGGAACAGGTCTATGAACCTGAAAACTAGATGGGGGCACATGGAGACACATGTTTGGTGGGTGGAAGTCCAAGCAGGTGGGGCAGAATCTCTGGACAGCAGGGTGGCAGGAACCAGTGGGAGGTGGGGATGAGAGGTGTGAGGACGTGTGATGGTGCAGAGATAGGCAGACTGCAGGGCCTGCAAGTCACAGCTGGCCAGAGGCAGGTCCCCAGGGGGCTGGAGTACAGGGGCAAGACTCTAGTCCTCTACAGAGGGGAGAGGGGATATTCATAAGAATAAAACCAGAGCTGTACAAACAGGGCAATGGCATGGGTAATGCATTAGTTTCACCTGAACATGGGTAACACTGGTCTCCAGAGCAAGACTGAAGAGGGAGGGAGGGTAAGGAGACAAGGGTTTACCCAGCCATCACAAAAGCTCAGCATCTTAGTTGTGGGGTGAAGGGATGCTGAGACCCAAAGCCAGGCATGCCAAGCCTACCTTCCCTCCCCTAAGATACAGGGAGAACAATGTCCTGGCGTACTTCTATGTGCATCCCCGCCCCCTCAACCAAAACGCAGGTGCACAGGAATTAGACAAGTTGCAGCTTGCCTGTCTTATCGCTTGCACTGGGGCTTGTACTGTTTGTGTTGTTGACCTGGGGTCTGTGTTACCAACAGGGACACACAGAGTTACGGTAACATCTATTTCCAGAATAGTAACAATCTGTGCCCCTACCTTTCATATAAATTTTCCCTTTGAATCGACTCTGGGGAGACTGAGCAAGAGTCAGTGAGGGTGTATGGATGAAATTAACCCTTGTTCTTTACTCCAAAGAGCCGGGGGTGGAGGGGGTTCCTTCCTCGAGCTGGGGCCATTCCCAGGATTCCTGTTCAGACTCTTACTCAGCATGCCCTCCCGCACGTACAAGGTAAGGTCAAAGTTCTCCATGGGTTGCTTAATTATTTGGCGAGGAACCCTGTCAACAAATATTAAGCCCAGACTAAATGCATGGCTGGAGGCACTGGCAGGCCCTCTGTGATTCTGCTGGGTGGGGAAGGTTTCTGGGCTGGCCTCATGGATGAGGGATAGAGGCATAAGCAGTTGCCGAGCGGAAACTCTGTCTTCAGAAAGGAAGCCTTTGTCTCATTCTTCTTGATGTCCTCACTAACGGATGGGGCAGCTGCCTATGGCTGTGGGTCTCGCTAACCCAAATTCTCTAATGGTCAGCATGGTAGTTTGCTGTCTCTCTGGTATTAGGACCAGGGGTCCTAATGCCTGGGCTTGGGAGTCAGAAAGACCTGGCTCCCTATCTCACTATTTAGTAAGCATTTGACCACAAGTAAGTCAAGTAACCTCTCCTCAGTTTTCCCATCTGTAAAATGGGGGGGATTTATAAGGGTGGGATGAAGTGGGGTAAACAAAGCAGCAAGCATAGCACATGGTAAGTGGTAGTCACCCATGTGCTTGGAGCCTACCTAGAGCCCAGACTTTACTTAGAGGGTGCATATTCTGATACGATTGGTCTCCTTGGTCTCTCATAGCTAGAGGGCTCTCCCAGGAGTCCCATAAGCTAGCTAGTCCCTTAACATGGGGTAAAAAGCCAGATACACTCCATGCCACTGCTGTAGATCTTGCTATCAAAGGTCTGAGAGCCATCTCAGGCAGGCTGGGGCCCCAAGAGCTGGTCCTAAGGCTTCTGCAGAGGACTGTGGGACTGGGGACCCGTCTTCGGGTGATGTGACAGGGCAGGCCATGGCCCGTTCCTACAGGCGCTGGGTTTAGAGTTCAGAGGCAGTCACTACATAATACCCACAACCATGATCCTTACAGAGTGCTTTCATTTGTTTCTTCACTTCAGCACAACAGAAGGTGACAGACAGCAGCATCACCCCAGTTTACAGGGAGCGGGGGGAATCCTGAAGTCCACAGCAATCGCCCATGAGCCCACAGCTACACAGCTTTTAAGCAGAGACGTCTGAAGACTTCTAGTCCAGGTCCTGCTCAATGACAACCTACCTCTTTACTGCCGGGGGGAGGTTCTCTGGTAACACCATATTCAGCCAGCTATTTATCATTTGACCAACAAACATTTATTGCCTGCTATTTAATAAGAGGTCTTACCTAAGAACTGATATTCAGGCCCTTTCCAGCTGAGGTCTCTTATGACCCTTTTACAACATTATGAGGAAAGTCATCCTTTTCTTTTGCAGCACCTACCACTTTTTTAAAAATATTTTAATTTAAAATTTATTTTTTATTATTTTCTATTGAAGTATAGTTAATTTACAATGTTTTACGTGTACAGCAAAGTGATTCAGTTATACATATATATATATTCTTTTTCAGATTCTTTTCCATTATAGGTTATTACAAGATGTTGAGTATAGTTCCCTGTGCTATACAGTAGGTCCTTACCACTGTTGTGAAGTACACATATATTTGTGATTATTTATTTTATGTTTATATCCCCAGTTAGACTTCAGGTTCCATCGGGGCAGGCGTCCTATTTGTTTACTTCTTCAGTTTTACATACAGCAGGCACTCAATGACAGTAATTGCTTGTTGAACTAACAAAAGTCATGTACTCTTTTGGACAGATGACAAAACTGTGCCCAAACGTTATCTGCCCAAGGTGGCCTTGCTAACAAGTAGTAGATCTTTAGAGCTGCCTGGAGCTTGCTAAGGGTAGTCTCTTTTTTATCAGGCCCCCTCTCAAAGGGTTATCAGAGCACAGTGGTCATAGCGATATTGGTCAAATCTATTCAGTCAGAGACATCATCAAGAATAAGCTGGACATCTCCAGTTGCTAAATAATGATGTTACTACTACCATTAGATACAATCTATCACTCAACATAACAGTGTTACCAGTGGAATCACATTTGTAGAGGGCATCACAGTATTCGGAACACTTTGATCTTCAACATCCTTGGGAGACAGGCAAAAAGATATTTTACTGGAAACTGAAACTTGTGAATTGCCCAAGATGATGTAACTGAGAAGTGGAACCAAGACTCAACTCCAGGTGGAATTTCACCTTGCAATGTAAGAAGAATTTTAAAAGTTCTTAAAAATGGAAACGATATTAAATGTGTAAAGGAGTTGTAAATGTGAATTCAAATCTAAACACCCGTACACAACCAGTTCAAATGGTAAGCTTAAAGGGAGAAATTCTCTAACTATTCATTTACTCAGAAGATGAGGATGAAGAGGAATTATAGAAAGGGTAGTATATTTTGATTCAGTTGAATATGATGACTTACTCCTAAAAAAATGGGGTGGAGAGAAAGCCAGGGCCCACGTTACACCTGCCTTTTTTGGTAGCACCAGCTTTGGGGGACTGGACCAGCCCCCCCTCTGAGGCTCAAGTGGATATTTCTAATGGCTTTCGCAACCTCCTGGCAGGTTTCAGGTGGAGTCAGCACAGGAGACCAAAATACAAGAGCCGTGAATCCCAACTCTAGGCAGAGTCTCGTCTGGGCAGGCCCCAGGCAGCAAGCCCACAGCCAAAGGGACAGAGGTCTCCAATTTCCAGGGAGAGAAAGTAGCAAGAGAAAAGCACAGCCTCCATCCTTAGGGGCTTGAACGACTGCTCTCTAGAAAGACAGAAAGCGGATAACCACGGAAAGAGGAGGGACTGATCACTGATGGAAGAGCTACTCTTGCAAGAGCTACTAGACACTTGAACATGTAAATGGATCTAATCATCATAACAAAGTTATAGGGTCATCAAAACTACTCCAGTTTTCACAAATGATGAAACTGAAGCTCAACTTGCTCAAGGCCACACAGCTAATAAGCAGGAGAACCATAGTTTGAATTCACAGCTGTCCTCTTCCACCCCTTCTAAGGGCAAATGGAAAGGAGGAGAGAGCACAGCTCAAGGAATGTCCCAGGAGTCAGTCTGCCTCTTGAGTCAGTTTAAAAACAGGCATGTGTCTCTACACGCCGGGCTCTGTGTGACTGGTGAGCATGCCGGGATGATGACTGAAGTACCCGAGACAATTAGGCACCTCAAGCGATGATGGATTTGGGGAGTGGAGCAAGCTGGAGATGCAAGTGGACATATCAGTGGGCAGCAGGGGAGAGTAGGATCAGTGGAAACGAGGCTGGAGTCCACAAAACATGAAAGTGCACAGGGCTCTAATGCGGCCCTTTTAATAAGAGGTGTGCTTTCTGAACACCTGCCGTCCTGGGCTGTAACAGCATAACATCATACTTGGTTTTACAAATGAACATATCACTTCTAAGTGTACAGAAATACTCTATAGCATTTATGCGAGGGAGTCCTTGATATCTGAAAATGCTTATTCACTGAGAAAAGCCCAAGAATTTCCAACTCTTTTTTCACTACCTTTCCACTGTTTGCTTTTCTTCTCTTCCTCTCCATCTCAAGCACTTTGCTGCATTTAGATGAGTGGCCTTACCTTCCTATTAGGTAATGAAAGGAGTGCCTAAGATCAAGCTACTCATTTGCTCAATGAAAGTCAAGTGCCTTTGACACACACCAAAATTCTATTGTTGCTGCAAACAGCGAAGAATGTCAACAAAAACTAAAATGATAGTATTTACATTTCATGTTGGTCTGCTAGATAAGCAGATTTCGATGTCAATGACCCACAGTCATTGAAATACACTACATTGGGATCCACAACAAACAAAGGAACATGTATATGTGTCTATGTGAATAAAGGAGACAAAAGTTACATGAAACAATACATGGCTGTCTTATGCACACACTCTGATATTTCTATCAGAAATATTGATTCCAGTTCATTACAAAAAACAAAAAGTAGAGTGATGCACTAGGTTGACTTTATGATCCACTTATGAGTTGAAACTTGTACTTTGACAGTCACTAGCCAGACCCAGAATATGAGGACAAATCCATGGTGTTGCAGGAACTCCCCAACCAGAGGGGTGTAAAGAAGGGTGGGGAAGCTCCAGGAATTGCACACGCTCTTTCTTCTCCATTGACAGCTCCAGAAAAGGGTAAAACCAAGAAGAAAGGAGGGCAACATGGGTGATCATAGACTGAAAGAGCCCAGGGAAAAAGTAGAAATCATTTAAAAAACAGTTCTCGGGCTTCCCTGGTGGCGCAGTGGTTGAGAGTTCACCTGCCGACGCAGGGGACATGGGTTCATGCCCCGGTCCGGGAAGATCCCACATGCCGTGGAGCGGCTGGGCCCGTGAGCCATGGCCGCTGAGCCTGCGTGTCCAGAGCCTGTGCTCCGCAACGGGAGAGGCCACAACAGTGAGAGGCCCGCACACCGCAAAAAAACAAACAAACAAACAAAAAAACCCAGTTCTCCTGGCTAGTGTTCCACCAAAATAATGTGACTCAAGATTCCCTCTAATCATTTTTGATGACCCACATTACTACAAAGCATTCTTTACAAGGAAGGCGCTGTTAGAAAACTGATTTTATCCAAACCTGATTCAGAACGTGTGTGTGTGTGCGCGCACGCACGCGTTTGTGTTTGTGTTTTAAACAGGCCAATGGACAGTAGCTGTTACATTTGCGGAATTTCCAGTCATTAGGCTGACCTCAGGACAGGTGAGTGTTTCAGGGAGCGTGTATCAAATCATAATTGAGCCCTCAGCTGCATTGAGGCCAGTGGGCCTCATATCTTGTATGTTTTCCTGCATTTACTTTCAAGAAAATGTCCTAACTTAAATCCCTATCATTCCTCCCCCTCACCAAGAAGCTTCTCTCCGGGGTCCAGTTTAAAAGCAATATTAATCCTCAGTTTTCTTGCAAACCACTCAGAGGCTTCAGTTATCCAGTTGAGTGCTCACAAAGAAACATGCAGACACAAACATGACAATCGCACTACCCATTTTTTCTCATGTAATTACAGCTCCAAGATGCACATTTCTAAGCCCTTTCCCTACAAACACACGATTTGTCCAGTCATAGGCACACACTGTTTGCCTCTATCATTAATGTCTCTTATCAAAATTTTTAAAGCACTCCTTTTGGGGGTGGGGCAGGGACGAAAGAGCATGTGTGAGGGAGCACACTCCACCCTTAGTAATAGGCTGCTCAGCTGTGAAAAGGGGGTTACCACTGAAAAACTGATGCTCTGTTTCCCTATAGTCACAAACTAGCTCATTACTCACCAGTCAAATACACTTTCTCAGAATGAACTGCAACCTATACATCCATCCAGATGTTTCCTATTTAATGGACATCATCACCAACTCCCCAAATGAGTTACTTGGGGAAGAAAACTAAATTTCCTTTGGGCATTCTTCCATAGAGGCTGGATTTACACCCATTTAGTGTCACAGATGTGTGAAAAAATTGATGAAAGCAGTGATTTTCAAGGTCCCTTCTAGGCCTTTTAGGAAGTGGTCTGAGAATGACTTGAACATTATAATTGTTTTAGCACCTTCTGTGTTTTGACACATTCTAGGGTTCTTTGAGCAACAACAACAACAAAGTGTTCTGAGTTTCTGACCTCATTCCAAGAGGACAAATCCGGACATTGGTCCCTGACGTCTCCTGGCATCTGTGCAGATCTCAGCTTCCACCTGGGGGCTGCAGGTGAGAAGATGCAGGAGCACAACCCCTCCTGATGCAAGGGGATCAGGGTCTGATGCTGCCACCAAATCTACTCTCCAAAACATGAAAAAGATGCAAGTTCAGATGGAAACTATGCTTTCCCGTCTTGGTCAATGTAACTATCCCTTAACTGGTTTAGAATGTCACCAAAGAAGGGGAAGTAGAATCAGCTCCCAGCAAATAGTCAAGTTGACAGTCTTCTTCCTCCTCATGTTCCCCAATTATGCTTTTTGTTGTTGGTGTTGGATGGACAGGGATCCAAACAGCCAGGACATCATCACTGTAAGAAGTCAACCCAAGCAAGTGGAAATCGGTATTCTTTGATATGCATAGAGAAGCGTTTGGGATTTGGGCCATGATTCTGAGAACCTTGGGGCCAATGGGCATAGCCCTCTAGAATTTTTACAAAAGGCTGAGTGGTGCAGTCTGGTTGAAAGGAGATACAGTGGGTTTTTATACTTTTTTCTTACCATGACTCAGAGTAAGAAACATATTTTATATTCCTAATTAATACAAACACAAATGTATAAAATGAAAGGTTTCATGAAAAAACACTGACCTTATGTTGTCATGTACTCTTGACATTTTCTATTGATTCTATTACAGTAAAAATAAAAGAGCTGGACATGACTCACTAAATTGATTTCATGACCCCATGATAGTGTGTGGAGAGCAGCAATTTGAAGATACACACACACACACACACTCTGTACTAAAAGCCTTGTCTTGAAGCTGTGCTCTATTCCAAGTTAAACTACTTATATATTTGGGGTGGCTTGGGGAAGCTTGGAGATTAGGGGAGGCCTAAAGCTTTAGAGATGTTTAATTTGAGAGTAACAGAGAAAAGTGAAGAAATCAGTGCCCTTTTTTTTTTTTTTTTTTTTTTTTTTTTTTTTTTTTT
>NW_020175442.1:1342707-1347188 GCF_003031525.2 Neophocaena asiaeorientalis asiaeorientalis | reverse complement strand
GTTTTTTTTTTTTGCGGTACACGGGCCTCTCACTGTTGTGGCCTCTCCCGTTGTGGAGCACAGGCTCCGGACGCGCAGGCTCAATGGCCATGGCCCACGGCCCCAGCCACCCCGCGGCATGTGGGATCCTCCAGGACCGGGGCACGAACGGGTGTCCCCTGCATCGGCAGGCGGACCCCCCAACCACTGCACCACAAGGGAAGTCCCCAGTGCCCTTCTTGACTAGGGTCCCTCTCTCTCCCAACAGTGCACCTTTCAGAGAAAAGGGAGCCAGAAAACCAGGACCCTTGATAAAGGACTAAGATGGCACACAGAAAGTTAGGAAAATACCAAAAGCAAGAGCAAAAATGATTTGAGTACCTCAAAATACAGCACTAGATTTAAACTCCTCCACATAAAACTCTTGAATTGGATAATACCTCTATATCACAAATGTCCTAAAATATGACCCAAAGCCAAGCTTTAGTTACCTTACTCTTTCCTTGTAAAATGAAAGTTCCCTTCAAAAAAAATTCAAAGAATAAAATGGATGTATTTTTCTTCTATTTTTATCTTGTAACTGTACCAAGGTTATTTAACTAACTTCAATTTTTTGAATCATTTCAGGCTAAAAATGTCTAAGTTTGCCAACAAGCATATCTCCAAGTTAAATAAAATCATTACATCAATATCTTACTGTGTCACAGTCTTAATCTGTACACAGCTTACTATAGAAAGGCTACATTTAAATGAGTATCTTTTACTTTTTTATGTTTACTCAGAAAAATAACTGTACGCATTTTTTGGAAGACAGAAGTAAAAATCTGGGAAACAAAAGTCAATTTTCAGCACAAGATGGAAATCAGTACATACGTATGGAGGGTTTATAAGAAAGAAGTGCTATGGGCACGTCAAGACTTTTAGTTACAACTCACAGCACATATCTTGTATCTACTTCTATCCATTTCTTTGGGCCATTGATTCACACTCATCACAGAAACATCCGCTGGTAGACACTGATAACAGTGATGTGTGACGGGAGAAATCATGTGGGTCTAGGAATCTTATGCTCTTTCAATGGCCTTTATTTAACATTTTCTATGGGAAAAATTTCTTATCAAATGTGCTATATAAATGGTGGAGTAAGCAGAGGTTTTGAAATAGAGTTAGCAAATTCAACTTCATCTCATAATGGGTTATCATTAGCAAGGCGTGAGTTTAAATGATTGGTTAATTAAGTAGAACAAGTATAATGCCTTGGGTTGAATAAAATCCAGTATTTTTTTATCCATCAAACCCCAATCCTATCTCACAAATGTAAATTATTATAATGTCCCCATCTCCCTATCACTTTCCCACCCTCCACTTTCCACCCTAACACACCCTGAGTTCCAAAAGGAAAGTATAGCATTTCCAAGCTGGAAAGTATATTAGATCTTATTATCACTGCAAAAATAAAAACCAGTGTCTCCTAATATCTAGAATAGTGCTGTATCCCAACCGTGCAGCCCTCTGTAGCTTGTACAAAATTCAGCCTATGATTATAAATGCATGCTCAGTTTCAGCTGCACTTGATTTATATTAATGTGAGACTCAATGGTGTCTACTGCCAAGATGGAAAGATTTGTGAATAAAAACACATTTCAACAGCAAACAGGAAAGTTTTCTCTTACCTGCCACTGACATGGATAATATTATATACCTATACATGGCAGATGCTGGGTTTGCTTGACACACCCTAATGTGCACATTTTGGGCCAAAGGGGAAAAATTACTACCCAGCCAAATGACATTCTAGCAACCTCAAGAAATGAATCTCAGGGCAGACTATATCGCTCCCAAACTGTGCTATTCAGGAATCCTGGAAGGAATGCCAGAGCTCGATGGAGCACGTGGTAGGAGAAAAGATGGGAGTGCAGTTAGAAATGCAGTGTGCGAGGCAGCCAGTTCCCTCTGGGCCCCAACCAGGAAACGTGGTTAAGGATGTGGTTCTCCTGGTGAATCTGGAACTAAGAATTGAAATCTCAGAGATCAGGGGACCACAGGTGGGCTTTTCTCAATCCTGCATCCTTCCCGACATGAGTGAAATTAATTTTCACTGTACCATCACCCTCATCCAACCTCACAGTGCCCTCTATCTCTGAAGGCTGCCCCTCTCTGCCTTCCCCTGGTTACTTCTAACTCAATTGTCACTTCTTCTGAGAAGTCCTGGTATGGATCAGACCCACCCCCTGGAGGTTCCACAGCACCAGACAGAGCTCTGGCATAAAACACTGTCCTCTTGTTCTGCAAGTGTCTGCCACTGGTCTGCCTTCCTAGCTGGACTGTGAGGTCCTTATGGGCAACGGTGGTATCTAATTCACCTACATCTCCCCACCACCAAACATTGGGTCTAGACAGTTGCTGAAGGCACATACTACATGAGTGACGCAACTATTGTGCCTTTGCCTTCAAAAACACAAGTTTTTTTTTTTTTTGGCGGTACGCGGGCCTCTCACTGTTGTGGCCTCTCCCGTTGCGGAGCACAGGCTCCGGACGCGCAGCGCTCAGCGGCCATGGCTCACGGGCCCAGCCGCTCCACGGCATGTGGGATCTTCCCGGACCGGGGAACGAACCTGTGTCCCCTGCATCGGCAGGCGGACTCTCAACCACTGCACCACCAGGGAAGCCCAACACAGTCATTTTTAACGCAATCATGGCACTCATCATTACTGCCAGAAGCAAATTAGAAAACTTCAATATTTCTTAAACAAAAGAACAAAGGAATCAAAGCAAACATATTTTTAATGAAGTCAAAGATTTACTTACATTCAGATCAAGCAAAATACTGATATACTCATCTTCATTAGAATGACAGCTTACCCCATAAGCCCATCTAGCTACAAAAGCAGACTAAAAGTTGTATTCACTTTAATTTGCTATGTTAAACTAATTCAGTTTGATTTGTTGGGCAAAATTAAACCAACCCTATACTAATTTGTACTTCTATCTTTGTAGTCTGCTGTGCTCACTTCTCTGGTCATACTTGCTTAAATGACCTAGACATTTAGAAACAGCAGTCTAAAGTCTGGTGATTTATTCCTTTCTACGTGCTACTACCCCTCAGCACTCAGTTTCAAGAAAACAATGTATATTATTACATTATTTGACAATGACAAAGTAAACTGGGATGGCATTACACGCACACATTTTTAAATGGGATTTGTTGTTTGAGATTACTCTTGTCCATTTGGATGAAAAGTGCCTGTTTATGAAACGCACCTGAGGACTCTGACAGATTAAATACCTAATATCAGTTTAAGGACAGCAGTGAAAGTCAACTTCAAAGGTCAGGGGAGCATTTTGATGCAACATCAGGGATTACATTACAGTAAATAAATATTTTTCTACTACCTGGGGTGAACAATGCACTGTGTTCTGTATAAGATATAAATGAAACCTTTTCTCATTAAGATTTCAGCTATTTTATCCTTTATTATGGCACCTCTTGATTAGGGGAATGAACTCTACCACGTGTCCAGATCTCCAGTCAGAAAACTAGGCTTTCTGAAGTGGTTACAGATTTTAACAGCAAATGTCATAAAATAAATAATAACCATCACTCATTTTTTAAACATGCATTTCCAAATTTATATTGAGGTTCATGAATAATTTATTTACGATGCAAAGACAGTAGAAGGTAAATCTTTTCAAAAGTCTTAAGTAGATTTTTTCTGTGTTGTGGTTTATATTAATGGACTGGATACCTAATTTTGAAGAAATCTGAGCTCAATAAGAATTCAAAAACATGCAAAAGCAATTTCCCAGCATATGTGAATTATAAGGGATCCATCGCTGCCTTCTTAGTCTTATAATGATTCTAGGAATCTCTGCAGAAAGTTCATTTTCAGCTGATAGCATCTAATAGAAGTCACTCCCTACTCATCATTATGTTCTTTCTTTTCAAGGCTTTCAAGATCAACTGCATGGGAGTAGATTACATTATGGGATGCGTCCCAGTTCCCAAGACAACACGTCAATTTCCAAACGTTTATTGCCAAGGCCATGTAGAAGAGGTGGAAAAGAAACACCCTGAAAGAGAACAGTTGTTCTAACCAGTTGGAGGTGACAATTTATCAAGAACCATTTAATCTGACACCATGCGAAGAGTCTCCAGCGCCTTCACGTTCCAGCTTGGTGAGAATCAGGGTAATTTTTAATTATGGTTTAGGGTAGTTTACTCACCTGAAGTTAAACCGAAGTTTGAGGACACGTGTGCATTTAAAAAAGCAATCATCCGGGGCTTACCTGGTGGCGCAGTGGTTGGGAGTCCGCCTCCCGATGCAGGGGACATGGGTTCGCGCCCCGGTCTGGGAAAATCCCACATGCCGCGGAGCGGCTGGGCCCGTGAGCCATGGCCACTGAGCCTGCGCGTCCAGAACCTGTGCTCCGCAGCGGGAGAGGCCACAACAGTGGGAGGCCCACGCACCGCAAAAAAAAAAAAAAAAAAAAAAAAAACAAAC
>NW_020175442.1:1320083-1342656 GCF_003031525.2 Neophocaena asiaeorientalis asiaeorientalis | reverse complement strand
AAAAAAAAAAAAAAAAAAAAAAAAAAAAGCAATCATCCAGTAGGCTGGTAAATAAGGCACAATTATGCATAAAGTGTGCCCGGGCAATTTGTGGGTTTCATGTAAATGCCTGAATTATTTTTTTAACTAAAATGAAAATAATCCACTCTCATTTAGGAGAGGAGGGAAGTAAAATGATTCACTTAGTTAATATCCAAGTTATATTGTATATCGTTAGTGTGTAAAATGATATTCAGGTGGCAGTTTTATATTGATTTAATGATCTATTGATTAAGCACAACTGGCAACAAGCACTTCAAGCAAAAAAGACCTTCATACTTTCATGAGAAGCTCAGTTCTGCCACTTATTATCTGTGTGTGACTTTGGACAAGTTACTTAACCTTGGTTACCAGAGACTCAGTCTCCTTATCTTTTAAATAGAGCTAATAGTAACACCATCTTTGGGGATTCACACACACACATAAGTTGGCTGGTCATTAGACATGGTCTTAATGCTCACCTTGCCTCTGGGATCAATATAATTATGCTTTTTTCCTAACCAAAGAATAAACCAGGACCCAAATACGTAAGTCCAAATAGTTAAGTGCCCCAATAGAAGGGGAATTACTATGCAAATATGTATTGCTTACCTCTTCCGTTTATGCCCTCCTTTCCCCCCCTCAATGTTTATTTTCACTTTGGAGATTTATGACTTTGTGCTAAGCATATCGCCTTCTTCCTAAAGAGGTCCCTAACAGTGCAAATGCTCCAGGCAAGGATAATTAAAGCCATTATCGCTTTGTGAGAATGAGTTTGTGTGGTTTTCTCTTAGACCAAATACCCCAGAATGGCCCTGAAAGAGGGGTGAAAGGGCACAGGATATATTTCACAATTTTCCTGAGTAAACTCTGTCAGTTAATCATTTATTAAGTACTAAAAACTTTCTGGAAAAAAAAAAAAAAACTCAAGAAAATGGCATTAGTAGTTGCCTCTGAGGAAAGGAACTGGGTAGTCAGGTACAAGGGTGAGGTAAGGGTGGCAAGATTTACTTTCTTTCTTTGTTTAAATAAATTTATTTATTTATTTATTTAGGGCTGAGTTGGGTCTTTGTTGCTGTGCACGGGCTTTCTCTAGTTGCAGCGAGCGGGGGCTACTCTTCATTGCGTGTGCAGACTTCTCCTTGTGGTGGCTTCTCTTGTTGCAGAGCACAGGCTCTAGGTGCTTGGGCTTCAGTGGTTGTGGCTCACAGGCTCTAGAGTGCAGGCTCAGTAGTTGTGGCACATGGGCTTAGTTGCTCCGCAGCATGTGGGATCTTCCCGGACCAGGGCTTGAACTCATGTCCCCTCATTGGCAGGCAGATTCTTAACCACTGCACCACCAGGGAAGTCCAAGACTTACTTTCACCGTGTATCCTCTTGTACCTTCTGAATTTGGTACTGCGGACATGTACAATTAAAACAAAATTTTTATTTTTTAAAAAACCCAATCCTCATACACTGTCATAGCTTTTAGATATTTGCTTACTGGACTTTGACATTTAGAAGTTAACTTTCTTTTTTTTTCCCCCTCTAAAATGTAAGCTGGATTCATTTAAAATATGATTGGTTTCTTAAGGCTAATTTGTCTTCAAAATATTAAGCATAGGGCTTCCCTGGTGGCGCAGTGGTTGAGAGTCCGCCTGCCGATGCAGGGGACACGGGTTCGTGACCCGGGCCGGGAAGATCCCACATGCCGCAGAGCGGTTAGGCCCGTGAGCCATGGCTGCTGAGCCTGCGCGTCCGGAGCCTGTGCTCCGCAACGCGAGAGGCCACAACAGTGAGAGGCCTACGTACTGCAAAAAAAAAAAAAAAAAATTAAGCATATTAAGACATTCATATTCCGGAAGACACAAAGTTCTTAGACATGTAATATTATTCGCTGACTTTCTCTATATGCAGTTTTCTTCACTAAAACTTAAGCTTGCTGCAGACAGGGTCTGTGTTTTATTAATCTTTGGAGGCCCCATTATCGCAAACACTGAGCTTTCACAGAAGCGTTACTTTCTTTAGTTTGGTTCTCAGTCCTTTCTTCCAAGGAAGAAAAGCCATTAAATATAACATGATGCTTTGATTAAGAAGAAACTTCTCAGGATTTTAATTAAAACAAAACAACAAGAGACAGAGGCACGGAAAGGGAAAGGGAGAGAAAAACAGTTATAAATCACCTATAGTTGTAATGAAACTTGTGGGACTCTGCTGACTAGAAATGCTTGCAAAACACCAAATATGTCATAATGAGGGAGAACGAAGGTTGACCTAAAATCATGAACAAATTTGTTCAACAAAGTTTATTTGCTACATGATTATTGTGTTCAGGGCCCAGGGGATAAAATGTTGAACAACGCAGACATGATCCTTGCTCTCACAGTTTTCATAAGAGTGGGAGGTACAGAAAGATAAACAGGCAATTACCATATGGTATGATAAATACCGTAACAGGGAGTACAGAGGTGCTCATAAAAGGACAACCAATCTAATGCTTGAGAAGGTGAGATCTAATATCACAACAGTTGGGACTAGAGCTTTAGAGTCCTGCAAATCTGAGTTCAAATCCTGGTTTCACTAGTTCCACTCTATAACCTTGGGCAATTTAATCTAAGACTCAGTATCATCACCTTTTAAACAGGAATAATGATAGCAATGAGCTCAAAGATTTGACGTGAGCATTCAATGAAACGCATGTCATAAATCCGGCACAATGTCTGGCCAATGGTAAGCACCCAATAAAGATTAGCTAATAATATTAATGGTAAGAGTAAACTGAGAACTGAAGCATGAGTAGAAACAGCCAGGTAAAATGCAGGAGAGGAAGGAGGAAAAATGTCCTGGGCAAAGGAGGAATGTACACCCATAAAAGCAACAGCATGGTGAGCTTGAAAAAAGAACCTGGCTTGAGCCAAGAATTGGGAGGCACCTCGGGTGGGGTCAGAGATGCAACTGAAGCTGGAAAGGCAAGCAGAACCCAGCTCAACGGGTTTATCAGGCTCAGTGGAGGCCCCTCTAGAATTTTAATCAGAGGAGGAACAGGATCAGATCTGAGTTTTAGAAGGACCAACTTGGCTACAGTGTGGAAAATGGAATGCAGAGGGAGAAGACAGGAGATCAGTGTTAATAATTTTAATAATGCCTCAGCTGTTGTGGAGTTTCAGTTAGGGAGTTAGGTGTCACATACATATATATATATATAAAACAATCCAAGAAATCCTTGAAGTAATTATTATCAGCTTGCTGGTATTAGCTAATTAGCATTTCATTAATTCATTTGTTCATTCATTTAACAAGAATTTATTAACTTCAATGTAGGCAGCAAACTGTGAGAGATTTCAAAGAAATCTCTGAAGCACCCCACCCAACATGACTGCCCGCATTCCCCTCTCTGGCTGGAAGGCCCATTACCCTGGGAACCCAGATCAGGTGCAATGGCAAAGGTGTTTTGGGGCGGGACCACACACCTGCAGAAAACTTGAGCTGGGAGGCAGTGCTAATGAGCAGATTAGGCTGGAACCTAAGGCTTGAAGAAGACTCCCCTTCATCCTCGGAGAGGGAAATGTCACTGTAACTGCATCAGTGTACAGGAGACTTCTTACTGCTCAAGGAGTAAATCTTCCACGACCCATTGGTAAGTGAATAATAACGACCAACACATATGAAATGTCCTGTCCTCTATATTTCTGATGGATTAATAAATTTATTACCACAATTCTATGAAATAGGTATGATTATGTCCACTTTACAGGTGAGAAAACTGAGGCAAGAGATACTCGCTAAGGTCACAGAATTAGATCCAGTCTGATGTTCTTATCCATTACACTATGTGGCCTCTGGCAGTGGGCCACCAGCCTGAAGAGTGAAACCCATCTAAAATGTATGCCTCAAAATCTGACAGGGAGACAGATCAATGCCCACTTTAGTATCAGGAAGGCCAAAATTTGAAAGGTTTTATTATAGGAATAAAATGAAATGGATGATTAAATATATGACAGTCTCAACATGAAACTGGACCAGCCACATCAAATGAGTATCATTTTGAAAGGGTTTTTAAAATCTATGTTACTCTTTTAAGCACAAACCACAGCTTTGTCATATGGCCTAGGACACATTAGAAAGTATTCAAATGGGGTTACATGCTTATCAGTTTAAAACAGAGTGGGTCATCTCACAGATTCAAAGATGGAGAGGTGGCGAAGGAGATAAAAGAGCTAAGAGAATGAGACCTGTTACTCTTTTGGTTTTCTGCTAAGGCAGGGTGAAAAAAAAAAAGCTGATTATCTTAGTGGGAAATAAATCAAATATACTTATTCTTTCAGACCAAGCAAAGTTCTATCAACCAAGTAGTGAAGCATGTGGAGAAGAAGCATATTTTAACTACAAGCTCTATGAGGCATTTCCAATGCGAATCGAATAAAGGAAAAATAGGGAGGGAAAATCCTTAACCCTCCAGATATGAAAGAAACCACCAGCTTCTTGCAATGCCACTTGATGCCAATAGCAACCAAGAGTCTTGACCCTGGGCTCTTAGCAGGCAATGAGAAGAATCCCAGGCCGGACGTCATTTTAAAATCCAATCTCACTCTTATTTGTCTCTCCCCACTAACCTACCTTGTGTTTAAAGCAATCACAGACATTTTCACAAACTGCAATATTTTAAAGTAGTCACCATCCTCTGAGAACACAAAAAGCTCTAATTGCTATGAGCTTAAAAATACAGAGAATAAAAATTATTGAATTTGTGAAACCACCATTTCCAATTAAACACACAGACACATACACACACCCAACACCCTACACCGAGTTCTGCTTTTCAAACCCAGACACCGCGGCTCAGCAACAGGCCAGTCTTCTTACATTCATTCACTTGCCAGTCCCCTTTGCGGGACTCACTCTCCAGCACCGAAAAGTAACTCGGGACGACCCACGTCTGCGAGCATCGACCGTTAATTCATCTGGCCCTCCCTGCTCCCAGCTCCTGGCAGGACTTGGGGGTTTAGGGTCATCAACCGGCCCCCCCGGAGCCCTCGCCCAGGCTCCGCCCGCCCGCTTGGAACGGCACCCCTCCCTGCCCCCGCTCCCTGGGAAACAAGCAGAGTTGCACTGTCTTCGCTGCTTTTTAATCTTTACAAATAAAAATGCCTATGAGACGGATTCCCCACCCCACCCACCTGCCCGAGTCCGCACCACCACACTCAGTCGGCTCCTCTAGAAGGCACCCAAGCTGCGCCGGCAGCCGGGAGGCGTGAACAATGAACTTCTCTCTCTCGCACACACACCGTCTCCCCCAAATGGGAAGTTCGGAACTAGCCCGGGGGCCACTTCCGCGCTTCCCCCAGCACGTCCGGCTCGGGCGGCGCGGGAGGGCCCGGCGCGCGTCCCCGGCCGCGCCCCTCGCGTCTCCGGGCGGCCAGTTACCTCCTTCCTCCGGCTCGGCGCCCCGGGGCGGGTGATGAGGGCCGTCTCCTCGCACACCACGGCCACGTCCTCCACGAACACGCAGTCCGGGAGGCTCTCGTCGGCCGGCAGCTGCACCACCTGCAGCCCCAGCTTACTGCCCAGCACGCCCACGTACAGCTGGTGCTGCCGCTCGGCGCGGGCGAAATCCACCTCGTCGCCCTTGGTGCTCCTCAGCGCGTGCTGGCCGAGGGACTCGGGCAGTCCCCGCACGACGACGTGGGTGGCCCGGCCGAAGGCGGCTATGAGTATCATTTTGAAAGGGTTTTTAAAATCTATGTTACTCTTTTAAGCACAAACCACAGCTTTGTCATATGGCCTAGGACACATTAGAAAGTATTCAAATGGGGTTACATGCTTATCAGTTTAAAACAGAGTGGGTCATCTCACAGATTCAAAGATGGAGAGGTGGCGAAGGAGATAAAAGAGCTAAGAGAATGAGACCTGTTACTCTTTTGGTTTTCTGCTAAGGCAGGGTGAAAAAAAAAAAGCTGATTATCTTAGTGGGAAATAAATCAAATATACTTATTCTTTCAGACCAAGCAAAGTTCTATCAACCAAGTAGTGAAGCATGTGGAGAAGAAGCATATTTTAACTACAAGCTCTATGAGGCATTTCCAATGCGAATCGAATAAAGGAAAAATAGGGAGGGAAAATCCTTAACCCTCCAGATATGAAAGAAACCACCAGCTTCTTGCAATGCCACTTGATGCCAATAGCAACCAAGAGTCTTGACCCTGGGCTCTTAGCAGGCAATGAGAAGAATCCCAGGCCGGACGTCATTTTAAAATCCAATCTCACTCTTATTTGTCTCTCCCCACTAACCTACCTTGTGTTTAAAGCAATCACAGACATTTTCACAAACTGCAATATTTTAAAGTAGTCACCATCCTCTGAGAACACAAAAAGCTCTAATTGCTATGAGCTTAAAAATACAGAGAATAAAAATTATTGAATTTGTGAAACCACCATTTCCAATTAAACACACAGACACATACACACACCCAACACCCTACACCGAGTTCTGCTTTTCAAACCCAGACACCGCGGCTCAGCAACAGGCCAGTCTTCTTACATTCATTCACTTGCCAGTCCCCTTTGCGGGACTCACTCTCCAGCACCGAAAAGTAACTCGGGACGACCCACGTCTGCGAGCATCGACCGTTAATTCATCTGGCCCTCCCTGCTCCCAGCTCCTGGCAGGACTTGGGGGTTTAGGGTCATCAACCGGCCCCCCCGGAGCCCTCGCCCAGGCTCCGCCCGCCCGCTTGGAACGGCACCCCTCCCTGCCCCCGCTCCCTGGGAAACAAGCAGAGTTGCACTGTCTTCGCTGCTTTTTAATCTTTACAAATAAAAATGCCTATGAGACGGATTCCCCACCCCACCCACCTGCCCGAGTCCGCACCACCACACTCAGTCGGCTCCTCTAGAAGGCACCCAAGCTGCGCCGGCAGCCGGGAGGCGTGAACAATGAACTTCTCTCTCTCGCACACACACCGTCTCCCCCAAATGGGAAGTTCGGAACTAGCCCGGGGGCCACTTCCGCGCTTCCCCCAGCACGTCCGGCTCGGGCGGCGCGGGAGGGCCCGGCGCGCGTCCCCGGCCGCGCCCCTCGCGTCTCCGGGCGGCCAGTTACCTCCTTCCTCCGGCTCGGCGCCCCGGGGCGGGTGATGAGGGCCGTCTCCTCGCACACCACGGCCACGTCCTCCACGAACACGCAGTCCGGGAGGCTCTCGTCGGCCGGCAGCTGCACCACCTGCAGCCCCAGCTTACTGCCCAGCACGCCCACGTACAGCTGGTGCTGCCGCTCGGCGCGGGCGAAATCCACCTCGTCGCCCTTGGTGCTCCTCAGCGCGTGCTGGCCGAGGGACTCGGGCAGTCCCCGCACGACGACGTGGGTGGCCCGGCCGAAGGCGGCGGGATGGCCGAGCGAGGCCATGACTCGGGGAGGCGGCGGGGGGCGCGGCAGCCGGGTCTTCCGCGGGCAGCGCGCGCCGAGCTTGCGAGCGCCCGGCGGCTCCCCTTGGCAGCAGATGAATGTGGTGCAGCGGGAGCCCGGCTCGCGCCCGGAGCCCTGCCCGCGCGACTGAGCATGCCCAGACCTCCGGGCGCCGGCCCGCGCGCAGCCCGCGCGCCCACTTGGCGCTCTCGGGTTTGCGGCAGCTGAGGCGGGAGTTGTAGTGGCGAGCATCGCACGAGGAGTGGGGCTAGAGGCGGCGGCCGAGGAAGCCGGCAACGCAAGAGGTGCGCGCTGGTGAGGGGAGCTCGGCCAAAAGGCGCTGTACCCGGACTTGACGTTACCTGTGTTCCGCCTCAGGTGCACGCCTCACGTGGACCCAAGGCGCACTTGGAGAGCGGGCTGTTTTGGACAGAACGACTGTGGGGTCTTCTTGGTGGTCGGGAAGCAAAGGATGGGATTCCTTTGTGGACAGATACTTTGACCTCTCTTCCTACTCTCCTGCTCCCAGGTTGCCCAGCACGTGGTACCACGCCCCACCTCCACCCCCATTTCCTAGTGTGAGAATGTCTTCAAATCCAAGTCCACCTTACCTTGACTTTCTCTGCAGATGACCCCTCACCCCACGTGAGACTCTAGATTATTAAAAGAATGTTATTTCTTTCTGTCTGAAAGAAAGAGGAGGAGCCCAAGAGACACATATAGAGAGAGACATAGACATCTGGAAACTCACAGTATTTCAAGGACAATCCGTTCTTACTAAGAATGTGATTCTGTTTGCCTACAGGGCCCGCAGAGGTAGGGAGGCAAAGACCAAGTGTGCTTTCCTCCACGATAGATGTGCGCTCACCTTGAGCAGTTTCAGACGTGGAGCATCACAACTCTTTTGTCACTGGGAAAGAGAGTTTCCAAACTCCTCCCTTGCCTTTCCCTCAGGCCTGTATAGACTCCGTGGAATTCCCGAGATATTTGTTGAATGTTTCTTTTTTCATGCCCCTCAGGGAGTTCCTTTCCCTTCCTAATGGTACTAAGCTTCTATTTTTCCCCTCTCACGCGTTGCAGATTACATAATCCATGGGTTCTGCTCTTTTTGAGGGGAAGATCCACTTCAGGTAGTAACTCCAAAATAATCTCAGGTAATAATCTTCTTTCCTCACGTTCTGTAGCATATTTCTAATTTTAAGATTGATGAGATCATAGAACATTAGATTTGAACAGGACTTTAGAAACCCTCTCATCTAAATTCCCACTCAATGTTCTGGAATTCCAGCTAAAACATCTATGACAGTGACCAGATCTTTACTTGAACATTCTAAACCTCACTTACTTGCAAAGTGTATTCCACTTTTGAAGAGTTATCACAGTTAAAAATTCTTCATTGTGGGCTTAAATCCCACTGGTCCCAGTTCTGCCTTCTGGCATTAGCTAACATTCTTTCACAGGACAGCATTCACATATCTGAAGACAGTTCTGCTATCTATGCTACCTGACACCACGTCCCACCCGCCATCCTGACCCACTCCAAGCCTTGATCCTGAACCACCAAAAAGTAACTAGTGATTGGTTTCTAAATCCCTTCAACATTCTGGTCATCTTCCTTTTGATACACAGTGGTTTGCCTGTATCCCTTTTAAATCATGGTATCTGGAATAGAAACAATTCTTCCTGTGGTCTGACCTGCACAGACTACAGCAGGACCCTTATTCCAGGTGCTAGGCTTCTATTAACACTGCCTAAGATTGTATTGGCTTTTTTGGTGGTCCAGTGCCAAGGTCAGGGCCACAGCCTTTTTGTCAGAACTCTGATACCAGTTTTTAGGAAATGTAGGTTTCTAGGAGAGATCTAGCTAAGGATCCTGGAACAGTTGTCCCAACTGAGCAACAGAGGAGATGTGATCTGCCTTCTCTCCCCTCTCTCAAGGGTGACTTGAATTTACCCAGATGACATGGCATTTCTCAGCTTTGAAAGTGAGGGGTCTTAAGTGAAGGACAGCTCTCACCCTGACACTGGGGAGTGGGACCAAAAGTAAAATAACAAACTTTTGAGACCTACTGGGCTCTACTTCTGAGGCAAAACTCTCAGGGAATCCATGCTGATACTAAATTGGCACCAAATTAATGTCCAGAAATCACCTGATGGTGTTCTCAGCAGGGGATTCCCACCAGTGCTACAGGTGAAAGTTGCCCTATGTGCTGAGCTTGCCCAGGCCAAAATATGGATCTTTTTCCCCCATTACCTAACATTGAGGTTTCATCCACCTCCAGCTGGTCTCCACCTAGTAACCTTAATTCATGCCCGTGCCTTGTTAGAGCCTGAATACTTTGCCACCAAGTGCCCTGAACCTAATTATAAACAAAGTCCTGTGTATCCACTCTGGGCTCATGTCAGCCCAGCAGCCAATTAAAACCTGAAAGATTTTTCCTATAAATTGGTGTTAGCCCTGTCTTTCCATACTGAAATTGGGCCACTTTTTTTTAAATCTAATTTTTCAGTTATCCCTATTAAATGTTATCTTCATTCCAACTTGCCTCATTTTGATTCTGTCATCTTGTGCATTATTTATTACCTCCAGTTTTGTGTCATCTGAAATTTGATAAGCACGCCTTCTGTCTCTTCTAAGCAGTTGTCCAAAAGTGTTAGAATGTGTATATTGGTGAAAAGAGTAATAAAGACATGAACTCCAGTAAATCACTTCTTACATGCCTTCCTGCTTGAGTGATAAAGGACTACTTTTGGGAAAATGGAAATGGAATAAAGCCCAAATGGAAAATGGGCTTTATTAAGTCTAATACATATATAAATTCATTTTCCCTACAGATATTGAGAATTCTCAAGGCACAACACCATGTTATGTACTTCAGAGACATATGAGAAGCATTAAAACATGATCCTTGACCTTGAAGAGCTTACTGGGAAAACAAGACATCCAAAGTGAGAGCTATGCTAAGGGCACATGAGAGATACAATCAACAAAGTGCTATAGGAAATTATGGGAAAAAGAAATCACAGTGGCTAGTGGGAGTGGAAGAGAGCTGCTTGAAGGTTTAGGCCTTGAATAATTTTTAGGATGTGAATAATTGGAAGGATAGAATGAGAATTCTAAGGAAAAGTATGTTCAAAAGCCAAATGCGTGTTCATGCAACAATAGATCAGTTCAAATCCTGTATGTATTGGTTAAGATAATTCTAGATGCTGTAACAAAATGACCCCAACACATATAGTGGAATAAAGTTGATAGAAGTTCATCTGTTGTTCACTTAAAGGCTAGCAGAATGTCTTGATTGGTTCCTGACTCTTCTCCAAGTGACATGCAGGGGTCTGGCCTTCTTTCATTTTGTGGCTCCAACACTTTCAAATATGGCATCCAAGTTCACCATGCTCACCTTCCTCAAGCTGAAAGAAAGTTACAGAGCATTCAGCACCACGTGTGAGAGGCTTAATGGGCCAGGCCAGGAAGTGGTACATGTGACCTCTGCTCACTTTCCTCTGGCTGGGACTCAGTCACACAGCTTTAGTAACCAAAGGGAAGAGCTGGGAAATAGTCTTCTATGAGCCCAGAAAGGAGAGGAAACAGGTTGGGGAAACAGCTAGCTGGTTTATGCCCCAGAGTACAATGGGGGAAATGGAAAATAATGGTAGAAAGGTAGGCTAAGCTTTCATCACTTGAGCAGTGGACAGACATATGGTGTGGAGTCTGAATGTAGCTTCTGAAGCCAAACTTTGTGGGTGGAAGCTTGGCTCTGCTATTTTCTTGTTGTATGATCTTGGTTGTGTTACTTGAAAGCTCTTTGCCTCCGTTTCATCCTAATTTATGAAATTGGAAACAGTGAATCCATTATCATAGGGTTATTAGGACGGTTAAAGTTAATAATACAAAATGCTTAGAAAAGTGCCTAGGATAGTATCTCGTACCTAGTAGTTGCTCATTAAATATTATTCATTGACAGGTTTTGAGGGTTTTTTGTTTTAGCTTTTGGGTTCTTTTTGTTTGCTTTTTTGTTTTTGTTTAATTTTATTGGATTATAGTTCATTTACAATGTTGTGTTAGTTTCAGGTATACAGCAAAGTGATTCAGTTATACCTATATTCATTTTTTTTTTCAGATTCTTTTCTCATACAGGTTATCACAGAACATAGAATTCTCTGTGCTATACAGTAGCATTGACAGGTTCAGAAGGCTTTGAACATGATTTCCTACCTAAGGCCAAACCACATACATCCATTGAATCATCAGAGTCATATAGGTATCTTAATGCTTTCCAGCAGAACCCATGGCCTTCCTAGGTTGATAGACCAAATCTCACTCACAAGTGTAATCATAGATTCAATACACATTTTTGAACCTTTGCTACATACCAGGTACTGGGGATGTAATTGTGAATTACACTGTGGGACTTATGGTCAAATTGCTCCTTTTTGTCTTCCACACATTTCAAGATCTTTGTAACTAATTCCCTGTTTAAATTCCCTCTATTTGAAATACCTAGAGCTGTTTATATTCTCCTAGCTAGACACTGACTGATACAGAGGCAATTTTTCTTTTCCATTGATAATATTTCTGGACCTGCATTTGAAGTCAACTTTAGATAGCAATTATTTCAGGATTAAAAGAGACATTCCTGCCTTACTCCTTTCTTACTCCATTTTTAGCAAATACAAGATTTGCTTTCACTGGGGTTTGGTGTTTGAGGGTAGGGGTTGGAGTCCTTAAAGAGAATGAGGGCTCAAGTGTCCTCATCCATCCCAAGTACTAAAAATACTAGATCAAGTTAAATACCATAAGTCTGAATTCTTCTTTTTTTTTCTTCCATAAGTCTGCATTCTGACACTAAGTCAGTGCTGCCAGATAAGAATCATTATGTTTGACACAAAACAATTTACTGTGGAGGAAACTGACTGCTGCAGATTTCCTTTGACATACAAGCAGTGAATTATGTTTGGTCAAATGGGCAGGCAGCATTTTACAAACTAGGAGATGGTTCCAGGGTTCTGGTTCCTAAAGTCAAGATGCATACCCTCCTAACCTTGGTTTCTTCAGCTCTCACCTGGGAATTCATTCTTTAAAGAAATATTTACCAAGCACCTGCAACATGTATGGAAGAGAAATACATAAAAGCAGTCAATAAGGCATAATAAACCTGACTTTGACTCCTGTCCCTCCCGCATTCTAATTGTGTAATCTTGGTGTGCCCAAGACCCATGCTTCACTATTTTCTGTCTTACTCTGAGCCCGAGAGGACTGACCTTCATCGACTGTATCACCTGGTATCCCGTTATTGTTGGCTTTGGCCAATGGGCGGCACTTACAGGAGATGGGAGGGCAAGAGGAAAGGAAGGTTAACATATTTATTCCTCTTACTCCCTTCCTGCTTTTTCATGGTTCTAGCAACAACCCTTCTATAACCATAACTTCTGTCTGATGGTCCCTCTTTTTTGGCGATTCTAGCTCCTGGCTGGGTTCTGATAACCCTATGTGACTACTTACATGGAAGTAGTAAACAGCACACTTTAAAGTCCTCTTTTAAGCACACGACATTATGAATATTAAGAAAATAAGGGGGTTTCCCTGGTGGCACAGGGAAGGCAGGGGACATGGGTTGGAGCCCTGGTCCGGGAAGATTCCACATGCCGTGGAGCAGCTAAGCCCGTGAGCCACAACTACTGAGCCTGCGCTCTAGAGACCGCGAGCCACAACTACGGAAGCCCACGAACTTAGAGCCCGTGCTCTGCAACAAAAGAAGCCACCACAATGAGAAGCCCGTGCACCGCAACGAAGACCCAACACAGCCAAAAATAAATAAATAAATTTATTTTTTAAAAAAAGGATGCAAAGAAAAGGCAATTTAGCATTTTCAGAAAGAGCATTTGGCAATATTCAATGCATAATGAGGCTGTGCTTGGGGCCATCCACCCTCACCAGCTTCTCAAAGTATTTGCTGGCACTGTGAATGCTGGTCAGAGTAGTTGGAGAAGGGATCAAGGGATCCAACATAACCGTGACATAATGTTTGACGTAAAAATATCGATGAAAGCAGCAAAGTGAGAATTGCTAACTTCTATGCTCTGGAAAGAAGTGGCCAATTTACTGCAGCTGAGCTTGAACTGCTTAATGACGTTCCTTAAATGATCTCCATCTAAGGGTGGTAATGACTTCCTGTTTTTGCTAGTCTCTGGGTGCCTCAACATCCCTTACTAGTTCTCTTTACTCTACCCACACTCTAAAAACTTTCTCCTTTTAAAGGAAATATTGGGGTGGCCAAAAACTTAGCTCGGTTAGTGAATACATTGTTCGATAAAGTTCTTCATGAAAATGAAAAATGTCTTTTATTTTTTACTTAAAGCCGAACGAACTTTTTGGCCAGCCCATGATTAAATTCTCCTCAAAATTCTTAGCTGAGTATGCAATTTGTTTTTCACCAGGGACTTCACTTGTGTGAGTCACTTGAGTTTATGTGTAAAGTGGGTTGCATTGAAGCTGAAATGTGACAGCATGTACGAAGGGTTGCACCTGGCACCAGGAAGTACTCAATGAATGACAGCCACAAATATTAGTAGCTATTGCGCTTTTGTGCCAGACACTATGATGAATACCAAAGTTGCCATTTACCTCTGTGTAAAATGCCCATTTCTACACTCAACATACCCACGTCCTTTAAATGAGATAACACATATGGTGCCTACCTCAGTAACAGGGCACAGTGTAATCACTCAGGAAGTGCTCTTGGCTTTTCAAAGCTCACCCTCTCCCACACAAGCAACATTTCCCTTTTCTGAACTTCTGTAACTCTGTCTATATTCTTCTTTTTATGCTGCTTATTATGTTCTCTTAGCAGTGTAATAACCCATTGATGCCAGAGTCATCAAGTTCATTATAACCACATCAGGGGCTAATGAGATCATCAAAGTATCCTGAAAAGTCCAAAGTACTACATAAATGTATTGAGTTTGAATAACAAGTTTGTGATGTATTATGATGATATGCAGACATTAGTGTGACCCTGCCATTTAATCTTTTTTTTTTCAGTTTCTCAGAGCTTTTTGCAATATTATCTTTCCAGAAGTATTTTCATGATTATACCATACTCAAATATATGTTTGTAGGGATGACATAGATTGAGGCTCTGATAAGCCCCCTTCATTTCCTTATGAAATGAAGTTGCTTCATTTTCTTATGAAGAGCAATGAAATGTTAGTTTTGCAATACCAGGGAATTGCTCATTTGGTATCAACCCACAATTGTTTTAACTAACATAGGATTAGATCACACATGTCCCAGGAATTCTCCTTCCAGCGTTCCTCTTTTGCTCAGTGACACTGCTGTCTCCTGGCTTCTTTTCTCTAGCTCTCTGTCTCTCTGCCTCTCTCTCCCTCTGATTCTGTTTCATTGCTTTTAAGTGTTGGTGTTTCCCAGAGGCTAGATCTCTAGCTTCACTCTTCTTTCCTCCAACTTTAAATGCTCCCTCCTATGGGTGGACTAATCTAGGCCCATGACTTCCAACCTCACCTCAATGCCATTCGTGCCCAAACTATCACTGCTGGTGCTGTGGTCTCTCCTGAGCTTCAGAACTGCAGGGGAGACATCCCTGTTTAGTCCCACAGGAACTCCAAAGTCAACATGCCCAGAACAGAGTTCATCGTGATCTGTTCAGTCTGCTCCTTCTCCCCTTCCATTCTCTTGTCCATCCACACAGATTGTTGCTCAAGCCAGTTTGCTGAAGCTTATTCTTAGCTTCAGTTTCTCCTTTGTCTACAAATTTAATCAATCAAGTCTGACAGATCAGTCTTCTTAAAATGGCTCAGATCCATCCATGTCTCTCCATCCACTCTGCCACCACCAAGTCCAGAATATAATCATTGGTCTCTTGGATTATTGCACAGCCCTCCTATCCAGAGTGATCTTTCTAAATTGCAAATCTGACCATGCCACTCTCTTGCCTAAATTCTCCAGTGGCTTCCCAGTACCCTCAGAATGAAGTCCAAATGCCTTATCATGGCCCACAAGATACCCCTCCCCAACCTCATTCTGGTCACTTCCCCATTTTTCTCTTATGTGGGCCTCTGCACATCATATTCTATCACCTGGAACATGCTTGACCCCATCCCTGCTTGAGCAACTCTTAATCCTTCTTTAAGACTCAGTGAAGGCACCACCCCTTCCAAGAAGCCTTCTCCCCCTCCCCTGCCCCAGTCTGGATGTGGTAAATGCATAAATGGGGAGTTTGCAAGCCTCTGGTGGTTTTATGGATAGTCTCACCATCCCTGTTCCTTGAACACTTACTGCTGAGGTGGTTGTTACATACTTCTTATTTCACCCTTCGCCTATTTTCTCCTCTGAATCATCTTTTCTCAGCTCCTCCTCTTCATGAATTCACTTTTCTCACTCTTCGTTCCAGTTATCTATTGCTACATAACAAACCACCCCCAAACTTAGGGGCTGGAAACAATCTTTTTATTTTGCTGATGATTTGTGGATCAGGAATTTGGGAAAGGCTTATCCGGGTGGTTCATCTCAGATCCTCATGGACTTTGTCAGGGCAGCTGGAGCTGGAGGGTCCACTTCCAAGATGGCTCCCTCACTCACATCTCTGCTGCTTCCCTGTTCCTTGGCCTCTCTCTCTCTTTATGGGAATAAATCTCTTCCTCCAGGGCTTCTCCATGTGGCTTGGGCTACTCACAGCATGGTGGTCTCAAAGTAGTCTCCCTTCTTAATTAGCTGTTGGCTTCCTAGTGGTGATAAGTGGATGCTGTCAGGCCATTTAAGAGCTACACACAGAACTGGTATAGCATCATGTCTGCCATCCTGTATTGGACAAAGCAGTCACAGACCTGTCCAGATTCAGAGAGGAATTAGACACCACTTCTTGATGGAAGGAATGCCCAACATTAATCAACCACATTCTTATTCTCCAGTTGTTATTATTCCAGTATAGTATTTCTATAACTTTTTCAGAGAATTTGCCTTCCATTTCCTGAAGTTTCTAACTTTTCTTAAATTAAAATCAGGGTCCATACTATAGATTTATTTACACAACTAGCTCAATTTACTGACTAGTGCTAGGCACTAGTACGGTCTTGTATGGAAGATGGCTATTAATTAAACACCATATAATTCAATACTGACAAACTAAGTTCTAAAAAGGGAAAGGACTGGATACCCTGGGCATGTATAATGACAAAAATCCCATCTGTCTGGGGTATCAAGAGAGGTTTTCCTGAGGAGGTGACTTTTGAGCTGAGACTTGAAGTCTGGGTAGGTATTAATTAAGATTGGAGAGAACATTCCAAGCTAAGGGAGCATATGAGCAAAGACAAAAACTGAGAGGGAGCTCATCAATGAATTTGGTAAAGATGCAGGATACAAAATTAATACACAGAAATCTCTTGCATTCCTTTACACTAACAACGAAAGATCAGAAAGAGAAATCAAGGAAACAATCCCATCAAAAAGAATAAAATACCTAGAAATAAACCTATCTAAGGAGGCAAAAGACCTGTACTCAGAAAACTAGAAGATACTGATGAAAGAAATAAAAGATGACACAAACAGATGGAGTGATTCTTGGATTGGAAGAATCAATATTGTGCAAATGACTATACTACCCAAAGCAATCTATAGATTCAGTGCAATCCCTATCAAATTACCAATAGCATTTTTTCACAGAATTAGAGCAAAATATTTTACAATTTGTATGTAAACACAAAAGACCATGAATAGCTAAAGAAATCTTGAGAAAAAAAAACAGAGATGGAGGAATCAGGCTTTCTGACTTCAGACTATACTACAAAGCTACAGTAATCAAAACAGTATGGTACTGGCAAAAAAACAGAAATACAGATCAATGGAACAGGCTAAAAAGTCCAGAGATAAACCCATGCACCGATGGTCACCTAATTTGTGACAAAGGAGGCAAGAATATACAATGGAGAAAACACAGTCTCTTCAATAAGTGGTGCTGGGAAAAACTGGACAGCTACATGTAAAAGAATGAAATTAGAATATTTCCTAACACCATACACAAAAATAAACTTAAAACGGATTAAAGACCT
Organism: Neophocaena asiaeorientalis asiaeorientalis; assembly: GCF_003031525.2. Classification (NCBI taxonomy): domain Eukaryota; kingdom Metazoa; phylum Chordata; class Mammalia; order Artiodactyla; family Phocoenidae; genus Neophocaena; species Neophocaena asiaeorientalis. The sequence continues at coordinate 1,325,189 of NW_020175442.1, read as the reverse complement.
AAACGTAAGGCTAGACACTGTAAAACTCTTAGAGGAAAACAGAGGCAGAATACGCTGACATAAATTGCAGCAAGATCTTTTTTGGTCCACCTCCTAGAATAATGAAAATAAAAACAAAAATAAACAAATGGGATCTAATTAAACTTAAAAGTTTTGCACAGGAAAGAAAACCATAAACAAAACAAAAAGACAACCCACAGAATGGGGGAAAATATTTGCAAATGAAGCAACTGACAAGGGATTAATCTCCAAAATATACAAACAGCTCATGTAGCTCAATATAAAAACAAATAAACAAATAACCCAATCGAAAAATGCGTGGAGGATCTAAATAGACATTTCTCCAAAGAAGACATACAGATGGCCAAAAAGCACATGAAAAGATGCTCAACATCACTAATTACTATAGAAATGCAAATCAAAACTACAATGAGGTATCACCTCACACTGGTCAGAATGGCCATCATCAAAAACTCTACAAACAATAAATGCTGGAGAGGGTGTGGAGAAAAGGGAACCCTCCTACACTGTTGGTGGGAATGTAAATTGGTACAGCCACTATGGAGAACAGTATGGAGGTTCCTTTAAAAACTAAAAATAGTACTACCATATGACCCAGCAATCCCACTCCTGAGCATATACCCAGATAAAACCATAATTCAAAAAGATACATGTATCCCAATGTTCACTGCAGCACTATTTACAATAGCCAGGACATGGAAGCAACATAAGTGTCCATCAGCAGAGGAATGGATAAAGAAGATGTGGCACATATATACAATGGAATATTACTCAGCCATAAAAACGAACAAAATAATGCCATTTGCAGCAACAAGGATGGACCTAGAGATTGTCACACTGAGTGAAGTAAGTCAGACACAGAAAGACGAATATCATATGATATCACTTATATGTGGAATCTTAGAAAAAGGTACAAATGAACTTATTTACAAAATAGAAGCAGAGTTACAGATGTAGAAAACAAACTTATGGTTACCAGGGCCTGGCGGGGGAGGGACAAATTGGGAGATTGGGATTGACATATACACAGTACTGTATATATACACATTACTGTATATAAAGTAAATAACTAATAAGAACCTGCTGTACAGTACAGGGAACTCTACTCAATACTCTGTGATGGTCTATATGGGAAAAGAATCGAAAAAAAAAAGAGTGGATATATGTATATGTATAACAAATTCACTTTGCTGTACACCTGAAACTAACACAACATTGTAAATCAATTATACCTCAATAAAATTTTTTTTAAAAAGTGAGAGGGAGCTTAATGTGTTTGAGGAAATTTTTTTAAAAATCCATGTGCTACAGCTGGAATGTGGGTGACATTGTTAACCCTGTTTTAAAAGTGAGGAAATCGAGGGTCAGAGCCCGGCTGAGAGCATGATACCAGGAGAAGGCTCCACCACGTGTGCTTCCCCTTGGTGGGGAATTTGCCCTCAGGCCTCTCCTTCAGCATTTGACAACTAGAAGAGCATCCCCTACAAACCTAGTGATGTCTTACCTGAGAGTTATCCAGAGTCAGAGAAATCAGCATGAAAAATCACCCTAAGAAAACATTATCTGCAGAAAATATAACACATCCTGGTAGTATTACAGACAAGAGTGTAGTTTAAAGGTAAATCAAGACTAACTCATGCAAAGATTATCTAATTTAGAAACAACATATGATTCATACTACTATCTCCATTAGTCTCACTATATATAAATAATTATATATGTATATGTATACAACTTTTATGTGAAAGCTAGAAGAAAATGGTAATTTGTGTTCATACAGGCCACATATGTAGCCACTTACTAAATTTTACAGAGAATTTATTTGAACATCCCAGCAAATCAGTATATGCATCAGTACAAAATGTTGCACAGCTTATCTATAAGCTACTGGTCTAGGATATTTTATATTTTTATACCCCAGTACATGGGCTTCAATTTTCTGTTCAGTTCTTAAGTTATTTTTAATGTATTTTTTTATATTTGAAAAAATTAACTATGCCATCTGCCAATTCAAAAGTGGGAAAAAATTTAAAAGGCCTTTAAAGGAAGACTTTTTCAAAAATATAGAAGAAAAAAAAGCAAGAAAACTGCCTTGGAAAGCAATTTTTCTTTGTAATAGTTACATCATTTTAGGGGGAAACGGGGCAAGAATATTATATAGAAAAATCAGACTCGTACTTTTATGGAAAATCTATGGGTCCCCACAAAAAGACCACACAATGCAACTTTAAGAAGAAAGGAAAGAGATTTCAACTCTAATTTGCTTTTTGCCGAGAACTTTCTGATATTCTAATTAATTTTAGAAATTATCCTTTCAGGTATACTCTCCCTTTTGTGACTTTGTTAACGTTTCTTGAGGTTTACAATATCATCTGCCTCATTGCAATATGTTTCCGATTCTCATTGCAAATGGTCATCACTGGTAAGGTGCAGATCAGGAGAAGAGGACGGACACTGTCGGGAAAGACTGATGAATGTCAACTGATGAAGAATGAACTGTTAACATTTTGGGGAATAGTCCTCAGGACTTTATATCGGCCTACAATATTACATTCTATATAATTTTATATTACTTTATAATATTTATTCTAAGGAATATGGTGAAAATAATATACTTTTAAAAGGAATTCTAATTTCATTGCCCTTTGAAAATTTAAATGTAATTTTTATTTTGCTTTAATTTGTGTTTTGCTTTTAAAAGATTCATTGTTTGTTATAGCCCAAGAGGTAGTAACTGAAAAGCTTAAAGTAATTAATAACCTGAGATTATTTTTCCTCCCTCTTGTTTTCCTTTTATAAAAAAAAACAGAAGGAAATTAAATGCTTAATTAAATCAAACGAATTAACTGAACGCTAGTATTACCATGACCAGTGTTTGCACCACTAATTGCTTATTGAGTATTACGACAGTGTTCACACAGTCTGAACATGGAACAGGTTTGGCCACGAATCAAAACAGGCAGTTTTAGTTCTACATGGTATGGAAACAGGTATTCTGGAGGTAGAGCCCATGTGAGTATCATCAAAACACCAGACAATTAAATATTGCTAGTTCAGTTTGATAGGCTTTGTTCTCATCCCTTTAGGGTGAACATGGTGCTTGTAGCTCCCATGGGCTTGGCCCTGCTTGGGAGAGAGTCCTGTTGAGCTGGCCTAATCACATTTCCTGGAAGAGTTCACGTAGATCTGATTTGGAAATTTCCAGAAATGACTATGTCCTTCTTAACACACACTGGAATCTAAGAAGATAATATTTCCTTGTCACATTGTTCTAAAGCAGACATTCAATTACATTCAAAGAGCACATCTACTCTCAGAAGAACAACTGCGAGCAATTAAAAGAGAAAACAGAACACATAACAAAACAGCTAACTTCTTCAGGAGAATGGGAGAATGTAACCAATGCGGAGAGTTCAACGCTTCTATCCTCAAGCTGAGGTATACTCTCAATTCAACACAGGTTCTTCAGCACTCCCCCTTCCACCCCTCATGCTGTCAGTCAGCCGCTCCAGTCCCCGTGGGCTCTCTCCCAGCCTAGGGTTAAAATGCTCCGTTCCACAACCAAGATGTATTCACGTTGGAGTTCATTCTTTCAGATTCTCCCTAAGCATCTAATTAAACTTAATAAACCTATTTGTGCTAGGATTTTACTAGATGAAAATAACTTTAATCAATTCAATACCTTTTACTGAGTGACTAAGTGTGCTAGGCACTGTGGTTAATTATCTGCTTAAGAAATAGTTTCTCTATTCATTTAAAAAATTGGGAACAACTGGGAAGCCCTACTGAAGCAGTTAAATAAATCATGTTATATCCACACCTGTGGGATACTCTGTAGCCACTCAGAAGAATGCTTTTGAAAATACTGCTTCCATTCATTATGGATGTCAACTAAACTTACTGTGGTAATCATAATATATACACCTTAACTTATACAGTGTAGTATGTAGTATGTCAATTATATCAATAATATTGGAAAAAAGGCAATAATGCTTCAGTATGATCCCAGTTTTATATTTTAAATGTGCATAGGAAAAAAGACAATGAAATATAATAGTAACTTTGGTTATCTTAAAGAAATGGGATTATGTATGATTTTAATTTTCTTCAAACTTCTATGTACTTTCCAATTTTCTTCAAGGAGCATATACTGTGTTATAATCAGAAAATAAACAATTTAACAAGAAGACAATAGACAATTTCTCTCTGGAAGAGAGAAATTTCTCTCTGGAAGAGTTGTCAGTCTAGTCCAGATAATACTCAATTAAAAACTATAATGTATGTTATATTATGGTAAATGTTGTTATTTTGTACAAGGTGTTATGAGAACATTTAATCACCCATATAGGCGATGGAATATTTAATATGATACTGGCCCCACTGATTTTGTAAATATATTTAGTATTGTAAGGAAATATACAGTTCACAATTCCATATCGAAAATCTTTGGTGCAGATGTGTTTCAAAACTTAGACTTTTTTGGATTTTAGAAATAATGTGGTGAGGGCTTCCCTGGTGGCACAGTGGTTAAGAATCCACCTGCCAATGCAAGGGACACGGGTTCGAGCCCTGGTCCAGGAACATCCCATATGCTGCGGAGCCACTAAGCCCATGCACCACAACTACTAAGCCTGCGCTCTAGAGCCGCGCGCCACAACTACTGAGTCCGCATGCCACAACTACTGAAGCCCGCGTGCCTAGAGCCTGCACACCTCAACGAAGAGCAGCCCCTGCTCACCGCAACTAGAGAAAGCCCGCACACAGCAATGAAGACCCAGTGCAGCCAAAAATAAATAAATAAATAAATAAACACACTTTACAAACATTTTAAAGCATCAAAAAATACGCTTTAAAAATATGTACATCTTCTAAGTAGAAGTAATATTAATAGAGCTGGCAAAAATGCATTTCTCAGTACTCTTTTAAAGGCTGTCTCTAAGCCAAACATTTCCTAATCACTCTTGGATGAATATAGGCAGCTAAGTGACCAAAAAGCTGTGGTTTCAGTCCTTAACTCTAAAACCGCTGAGTTTATTGATATATAGACAGTTCAGAAAAAAATTTATTTTATATATATATATATAT
>NW_020175442.1:1293856-1320060 GCF_003031525.2 Neophocaena asiaeorientalis asiaeorientalis | reverse complement strand
CCAAGGATGATTCATTTGAAATCAACCTTGAAAGTTTTCCTGCTGACAAGGCTGACAGAAGGGAGGATTAGGACAAAGGTTAAATTCTTCAGTTCTAGGAAACTGCTTTGTCTTTAGGGTTTACTCTTCCAAGCTCTGCTAGTACATCAAGACAAACCATTTAATTTTCTCCTGTGGATACAAGATCGTCCACAGTCAGACTAACCATACAGAGCTTTTGACAGAAAAAGGAATTTCTCCATGGTTCTACAAACCATGCAGTCAGTGAATGTTGATTTATTAATGCAAGTTGACCATCAAGATCTAAATTCCAGGGCTTCCCTGGTGGCGCAGTGGTTGAGAGTCCGCCTGCCGATGTAGGGGACACAGGTTCGCGCCCTGGTCCGGGAAGATCCCACATGCCGCGGAGCGGCTGGGCCCGTGAGCCATGGCCGCTGAGCCTGCGCGTCGGGAGCCTGTGCTCCACAACAGGAGAGGCCAAAACAGTGAGAGGCCCGCGTACCGCAAAAAAAAAAAAAAAAATCTAAATTCCACAATAATCTCTCGAAATAATGATTTCGCATCATTACCACCTTCTCTTTGAGTAACCTAACTACCAGTATTTAGAAAATTGATTGATTTGACTTCCTGTATGTCTTTTCAGCCTCTGGCTGGAGTCATAAAAGCAGAAATATGGCCCTAGGGTAAAAGCAGGTGAGCAACTTAAGAGACATATGTACTTTGTGAGTCATTGGGAATTGGTGATTTTGAACATTTTCATCAGTGCTTTCACATAATACTAAACTCTTAGCAGCTGATACAGGCTGCAGTGTGCTATGAATAGCACAACCAGAGCTTCGGTGAGTTTTTTTTCATGTTAAATGCACATTTATCAGCCTACTATAGATTCCTGTCTTCATAATCATCGAACTGAAAAATTATTAGGTGTTGAATATCATATAATGCTATGTAAGTGCCATAAAAATAAATGAAGGACAGTTGGGTCTTATCTTCTGGGACCTTACAATTTTGAACAGATGATGATGACAAACGAAGAGAAACAAATAAGCTATACAATAAATATTGCATGAATTAAATAGATAAAACATTATGTTGAGAACAAACAAGACAGTTAACCTAGGTAGACTTTTAGTTGATGAGTGAAGAGGCAATTATAGAAGCAACCCACAGGGAACTGATTTTTAAAAGGGCCTAATTATTTAATTAAGACACTCTTTCCTGGAGGAGGGCAAATCCAGAGATTTTGCAGCTTTGGTAACTGCAAAATAACTAAACTTCTTGGGTGGGAGAAATATTCCAGAACTTCTATTCTTTTCATCTCCGAAACTTATAATAAATGGCATTAGAACTAAGATCCAGCAAATTCTGTTGGATTTAAGTTTTGCCTTCAACCACATGTCGCTAAGAGCAAACGTGCTATTGATATTAAGAAAAGTGTCAGGACTATGTCCAAATGCATATTGGACTTAGGCTTGTGACAGTGCTTATTACTATAGAAAATGTTTTGTTTTGCCTTTTTTTTAGGGGAACACAAATAATTTTTTTAATGAAAAAACAATCTCCGAAACAAAGAACATATACATTATTACATGTATTACAGTGGCATTATTTTACATTTTTGCAAAATGGAGGATAGTTGCATTCTCCTATCTCCTTCTGCATTTAATCTATTGCAAATCTTGGTTTTTTTTAAAATAACAATTGTATATTTTAAAGTACAACACCATGTTTTGATATACATATACATAGTGAAATGATTACTACGGTCAAGCTAATTAACATATCCACCTCTTAACACATTTAGCATTGTTTTGTGTGTGTGGTGAAGGCACCTGAAGTCTACTCTCTTATCAAATTTCTAGTATACAATACAGTGTTATTAACTATAGTCATCATGCTGTACATTAGATCTCAAGATACTATAGAAAATGAATACTAACAGATATATCAATGGACACAGCATCAGTAGGACAATTAAAGTCAATAAACTCTGGAAACAAGTTATTATGAGGCCATATTTATACAAACATGTCTTAATATGGGGAAGTTCAAGCATTTATTTTTATCTACTCTGTTTAGGGTAAACTGAATTAACAAAAGATAATAGGCCTAATTCTAAAATTTGTCTCACTAGTGGCTTATTGACACAGCTGAAACGCTCCAAAATCAGCTCCTTTAGTTTGGAAAGTGAATTCTTTCAGCTAGGAAATATTAATGATTTGTTTTCTGCAAATTTCACATTTTAAAAGGGCATCTTTGGGCTTCCCTGGTGACGCAGTGGTTGAGAGTCTGCCTGCCAATGCTGGGGACACGGGTTCGTGCCCCGGTCCGGGAAGATCCCACATGTCGCGAAGCGCCTGCGCGTCTGGAGCCTGTGCTCTGCAACGGGAGAGGTCACAACAGTGAGAGGCCCACGTACCGCAAAAAAAAAAAAAAAAGCGGCATATTTGAGAAAGACACATGAGAAAGATATCTAATTTACAAAGTGATAGAGATTACCCTGCTGTCACTCTTGCTCCCTGTCAAGCAAATGTGGATCTGAGGTTCTAGCCAAAGGCTCACTTCCACAAGGCAGTATCTATACATATGTAACTTACTTTACCACAAAGTATAAGAAATGTGGTTTTCTGGAGATAAGGATGAAAATCCACTGGATTGAGAGCTGTCATCTCTGCTTTAAAATGTTAGAAATAAAGTGCACTTAAACAGAGGAGATCCTTATAGAGATACCTTAGTTTGGGGATGTCCAGCAGACTTTTCAAACCACACACCAAAAAAAATCTAAAAAACTGAATGCATTCCAAGAAATCAAAAGGCTCATGGAGAATTGTCCTGGCAGAATTCAGTTCAAATCAATCAGGGGTTGAATAACACATTTACAATGCAGAGTTAGAATCCTCCTGTGAAGCATTTTTCCTAAGCATTGGATAGGACTTTATTAGAGAGTACTATGATATTTTTGTCTTTAACATTTCAGCCAGACTGTATATTTACTCATTCATTCAACCATCAAGTGCCTACTGGATATCAGCATTGGGAATGCAAAATGAATATGCTATGGCTCCTGAACTTCTTGAATCTAATAGGAAGGAACAAGCACATAGAAAATCTCAATGGGGTTCAATAAATACAGGATGATGTCAGGAAAAACACTATCTCTATTTGGGGGGGCTTCATCAAAAGGAACAAATAGAAGCGTGGTCCAGGCAATGGACATGGCATTTACAAAGGCATGGAGACAGGAAAAAAGCGCTTTGGAGTCATGGCAAAACAACTCAAAATGAGTCAATTGGTGTAGAGAGATAGGTGGAGGCTAGATGACCAATGGAGAAGAAATCTTTGATAGATGCTAAACAGAAATGAAAAGACCAGAATTACATTTAAGGACAACTCTTTGAGGTAGTATGATATAATGCCTCTAGAACAACTGGATGCTTAATTGGCCAAAGCAGTTGTGAGAAAAGTTATATCTTTGTCCACAGAAGGGAGATAGACCTCTTTCAAATGAATGATAGGTCCTTTTCTCAGCAGTTGCATCCTTGAATATAGGATCAACCACTGAGGGAAGTTGAAGGAGGAGGCATTATGCTCAGAGACGATCTGGGCATTACCAAGGGAGGACTTGAGAACCTGTGGCTATCATCTTTCAGTCAAATGCATGCATATGGGGTACTTCAAGCTCTACAGGCAGTAGCAAATACAGATCCAAGAAAGGGGCAGTAAATGATAAGAATGGTCTATATTGTCATGGGGATTATTAAAGAACTGACTGGGAGAGCAATTTAATATAATTAATAGTTCAAATTCCTTCATCTTCAAATTGTGCCTGCATCAATTGTCAGCTTCTGCTATAATTATTCTGCTAATAAGCAATCCTCTTTCAATGTAAACAATATTTTCCTTATATCAATATAATCTTGTTTTTCCAAAGAAAATGTTTTTGTTATTATTTTTAATACATTTTATTTATTTAATTTCTTGAAGTGGTAGCACATTCACATACTTCAAGCATCAAAAGTATAAAACGATGTACAGCAATGTCTCTTTTCCAGCCCTGTCTTCTATCTGCCAAGTTCCTATCCCCTTAAAAGTAACCAACATTATTAGTTTCTCATTTACGTCCCAGGATTTTTAAATTGTATATACAAGCCAGTACAAGTATAGATTATGTTACAATAGTACATTATGTACAATAGTACATTATTTTGGCACCCTTTTCTCCCCATTTAAAAATAAATCTTGGAGATTGTATTAGTCAGTTCAGGCTCCCATAACAAAATCCCGTACACTGGGTGGCTTAAATAACAGAAATTTATTTTCTCACAGTTCTGGAGACTGGAAATCATAGACCAGGGTGCCAGTATGGTCAGGTTCTGTGGAGAGCTCTTTTCCTGCTTACGGACAGCCGTCTTCTCACTGTGTCCTCACATGGTGTAGAAAGGCAGCAAGCTCACTGGTGTCTCTTATAAGGGCATAAGGGCAGCAGTCCCACCATGAGCGCCCCACTTGCACGATCTCATCTAACCCTAATTACCTCCCAAAGGCCCTATAACCAAATATCATCACACTGGGTGATTAGGGCACCCACATATGAACTTTGGGGAGACACAAACAACTTAGTCCACACAGAGATCTTTCCATATAAGACATAAGACATTCTTTTTTTTTTTTACAGCTACACAGTATGCTATTGTTACATCATACATCTTTAAGGTTGGAACGGGGAAAACTGAAGTTGTCTTTAATCATTCTTTGTTAATAGGAGCTGCAGAAAAAGTGTTAGAGATTGATAGGTGATGTTTCTGATGAAGGTCCTCAAAGGCTGGAATTATTATATTCTGATGATTGCTAGAAAAGTATCAAAACTCAAGCAGTATGTTCAATATACATTCATTAGCTCATCACTAGATCCTCAAAACCTCAGCTTTCTAAATCAATTATGTTAGAAATGTTGTTCTAATATGAAGATACTTATTTGAAGATGCAAATTATATTAATAAAACATATAGCCATGAAATGTATTTTTGCTATGTCACTGCTTACAATAGTCAGCTTACACTTGACTATTACTTGTTAGACAGGCCATTCTAAACACATTAGTGTATTCTGGTTATGAGAAGGGTACTTGTGTAGAAGAAGATTTAGTGATCTCTATAATTAAAGTTCAAATAGTTATTCTTGTCAGAAATGGGAAAGAATCAAGAATGAGGAAGAGAGAAAAAGTATGGCCACAAAATGCTTCTGGACAACCTCACTGAAAGCAAAATAATAGACTGTGTGCTACTCCAGCAGTCTGAACTATACTGCCTGAAGGAAGAGAGACAAAGTGAAAGTAGGTGAATAGAACAATGTGTCCTTAAAATATGGCTTAAATTGGATTCGGGGATAAGGGAGAGAGAGGAACCAAAGATCAAACACAAGGCTTTAAGCCTAAATGACTGGGTAGAAAAGTAATACTGTTGGCTGAGATAGGGTAGAAGATACCTAGGATGGGGTAAAAGTTTATTTTAGTGTACTTATGTTTGGGGGCTGGTGAGATATGTAGGTTAAAGTTATCAGCAGGCATTTAACAAAAACATTGATGTGAAGAGAAAGATCTGGAAGTTCTTTCAAGAAGTATTTGTGAGAATGAGAGAGGGGAGGCAGAGGGAGAAGAAGCAAGGACAGAATGATGGAGACCACTCACATTCAGAGACAGCAGGAAAAAGATGATTGTTAAAATATGAGTGGTCAGAGAGAGAGAAAGTAAACCAAGGTAGTGAGGTTATAGAAACTAAGAGGAGGGCCTAGTCAACTGTGTCACATGCTAGAGGAAAGACAAGCAGTGATATGAACCCTGGGACAGTAAGTTAGGAGAATGAGGTCGGATTTTAAGATATTAAATAATGAATTGAACAGTGAGAAATTAAAGTCAAGAAATACTTTATATTGACTTCTTTTAGATGATTGTGGGGTAAAGGAGAAAGTTAGGATAGCAGTGATATTACATCATATTTATATTCCACTTTAGGGCAACCATGTACTTCCACATACATTATCCCTTTTGATGATATCTCAAGGAGATAGTCTTGTAGGTAGATAAGTGGGGAGAGATGCATCAGAGAGGAATAATTGGAGATACAAATAGAAGATGAAGTAATGGATGGAGTTAGTTTTCTAAGGAGGTGAAAGAGGGAAGAATTTAGTGCTGGAAAAGGGTAGGGATACCTCTAATTTTGAAACAGAAGGAAGAAAAAGTGAGTTGGTGAAAGAACATTTTCAAGGTAAAAATAATTTAGAGAGATTCATGACTTAAGACCTGAAAGTAATCAAAGTAACCTTGAATTGAGGGCCCAACTGACAGGAGAAATGTGAAACAAGTGGGGAAATGGTGATGTTGGCATAAAATGTCAAAACACTGACTCTACTCAGTCACAAGCTCTCCAGATCTCTTATACAATACAGTAGTCCTCCCACTAACACAATGGTGAGTGGACATTGAAAGTACTGGAGCCAAGAACAAACAGTTCAGTGTCTTAAACAACCCAGCAAAGACTTCAAGACAAGCTCATCCACTATGAATTCAATTTACAAGTCTGCTTTGAGTTCCCACCCACAGCCCACTCTACAGGAAGCAAAAATATTAAGCAAATTGTTAGAATAATGCATTCCCACAGGACATGACATTCTGAAGTTTTTCAAACAACAGCAATGTCACCTTCATTCACCCTCTTTAGAGGTTCTGCTTTTTCTAAGATAGTACCCAAGTGTTTATAACTTTCTCCATTAAAAGTTATGTATACTAAGAAATAAATTTAAGTTTTTAACTCTATGAGCCAACATACTTGGAGACAAAAGTATGATAGGCTTCCTTTCTTGGCTGAAAAGAATAGACATGCCCATTCAGGCCTTGCAATATCTTAGCTAGACATCCTGAGATTGTAGTCTTTTGGCTCTTTGAACCAACTCTACCATTAAAATATTAATTACTCTATTACCTCTGATAGAAGATGAAGGTTACTATTTTGGTGTGCCCAATGCACCTCTTTCCATAGGAAAAATATTCTAATGAAAACGGCAGATATGTGCCCTCAATTGGACCAATCATATTACCCTATCTTCCTGATTGTGAATGGTTTGGGAAGGAATATATGACCTAAGTTAGCCCCATGGAAGTCATTCTTGGGATTGTTTTCAGACTGGAGCCAAAGAGGAAAAATATCTTTCTTTGCTGATAGAAGAGTTGCTAGGATGAGATGAGAGACCAAGGTTGATAGGAGCCATGTGCCCCATGGCATGGAGAAAGCCATCTGCAAAGAGCACCAGACACCCTGGTTAGAAATAGAGTGTGAGCCCTGAAAGTGTTCCTGCCACAGAATCCAGACACCCCCAGGACCAGTTCCCTACATCATGTGTTTGGATTATACCAGCCAACAAGTTCTTCTTTTCGTTTGAGCAAGTTAGGATTCAGTCATTGGCAAACCAAGTGTCCCAACTTGTGCACAGAATATCTTATACTTACAACGTGTTCAATAAATATATATCGATTATCTGATTGCTTTGATGTCAGTGCTTTTTCTGTCCCTTTTGCTTCTGTACTTTCTCTGTGTTCTACAACTTCATTCTTAAAAGTAAGGCTGCAATTTTCCAGTAATAATTGGGTGCCCTAACCCCACAGTACTGGCAAAGGTCATTTAATACGTCTGTGTTTCAGTTTCTTAATTTGCAAAACATGGCAAATAATAACTGCAGCTATTTTTTAAACATCCCCTATATTCCAGGTACTGGCCTAATGCTTAACATATATTATTCTAATTCCTACAGCAATTTTCTACCACATGCATAATGATCCCCATTTTATAGATGAGGATGCTGAGATGCAATGAGTTTAAATGAATTGACCAAGGCCATACAGCTTGAGTGACATAATTCTGATTCCTACCCAGGTTAGTCTGAGCCTGTATTCTTTCCAATGTCCTATGATGCCTTGCTTATTCACAAAGCTTATGTGTGTAATAAGATAATGCAAGTAAAATTGAAAATGGTGAAAAATCATTCTCCAATTGATAACAAAAAATGTGGAAGTGGGCCCAAATATTAGCAAGGAAGATTTAGGTTAAGGAGAACATTCTGACTACCTCAATTATGGCATTTAGAAACAGTAATTGAAGAAAACGAGTGCTGAATCTCATATAAATGAGAAATTTTATGAAGAGAGAAAGTATAGCCAAGGTTCTGTTCTATGTCTGAAGCCTCAATAAAACTCAGAAGGACATAAGTAAGCAAGCTTTGCTAAGCTAGGGAGAACCGAACCTCTTCTCATTTTCCCCATGGAACCATCAATACCTAGGACCTGGCATTTCCTTTGTGGTCCTGTTGATGAAGTGTGCTTATAAGATATGAACACTTTGACTCACAGATCTGAATGCTAACATCAGTAGTGTCTGGAAAAAATATGTAGTAATGCTGTCTATGTACCATTAAAATATATGCAAGTCCTATTTTTGTAAAGTTTAATTAAAAGAAGGAAAAGACCGAGTCTGTGTATTGAATGACATTTTGTAGTAAAACTCTTGTGTTCTTCAAGCTATAATTACTATTTCAAATAACTTCAAGGAAACCACATTATGAACTACCTGTTTTATGTCCATTTTCTTCATTAGACTGTGAATGCTTTGGGAACAGAAATTGTGTCTTACTCATCTTTTTATCTCTAGAATCTAACATAGGTGAAATATGGCCTAGGTTACATTATAATTTTCATGGGTCCTAGGAACTTTAGTTTTCATGGACCTCTTCCTCCATAAAAATATTAAAAATTTTATTTTATCCCTTGGTATAAAGATGAATATATTAGTATTATATATTTTAATATTTTCTTTGACCTAAGAGTTTATCTTCTCTTTTGGTTTTAAAGGAAATTAAAACATTTGCACAGGTCCCTAAAACTATTGCTATGTCAGGTGCTATGCCTATCTTGCCTGTGGACAACTCAGTCCTAATATGTGTTAAATACAATTTTTTAAAGTGAATGAAATGAATAAATGATTTTAAATTAACATCTCTCTGATGGTCCTGATTCTTAGAGCTTCTATTTTGGAGTAATGCTCAGCTTAAAATAGTTTTCAAAAACAACTAATTAATAAAATCATCACAAAGTACTAATATTCATTTAATCTGAAGCCAACTATTGAAATGCACCACGGTACACAGAATTAAAACTCAAGAGCAGTGCATAAGAAGCCTGTTAAAGTGACAAAATAAATATTTTAAAATAATATCAGAGGTTGCTATAATTTTGAACAAATACAGCCCACCTCTTAAATAGTGAAAATTAAATATTTTCTTTTTTAAACTCTCACATTCCAAGAGAGTCAGTTCATAAGGTAGATACTTAAAAAAATGTGGGCTTATACTTGGAGCCGCATAGCTATTGACTATAATTTAGTTCAATGTGTGCCCAGAATGCTGGCCCTGCTGCCTTTCACAACATTGCTTTTGGAACTCAGCATTTCTCCACTGCTGTTTCCAGAGACATCTTTTTTAAATAGAAAACTGATTGATGAAATCTTAGGCATGAATAAATGCTAATGCATATAATAAATTAAAACGCTGTCATTTTATAAGAAAGGTTTATTGGCTAACTGTACTATTTCTTCTAGTAATTCAAAACCTAGTGTTTAATTTACAGAATGAAATGCGGAAATCAATTATTCAGTTCGTAGTACGGTAAAATTGATTTTCAAAATTATGTTTTGGGAGGCAACCGGACTGATTTATCCACTGACTTAAAATGTAGAGTCATATCTGAAAAGTTTTTCCCCACTTCAAAATGTATTGGACAATGCTCAAACTATGAGGAAGCATTTTTGCATCGTCTGGACAGCATTGTATGCAAATTAATATCTGGATGATAATTCAGATTCACCCTTCCAAAAGGGATATCATACATATAAAGTAGTGCTAGTATTTATGGGATGGACCAGAACAGCTTTTAAAGGCTACATAAAAGTGCATTAAAGCTGCCTAAATTGATTAACCATTGATACTGAAATGGATTCAGCTAATGGATTCTGCCTCCCCAGAAAGTGCTCCCTTTTAATAATAATTTTAAAAACATGTTTTTCCTTCTCTTTTTCATAACACCTAGCCACCTGAGTAACAGCGGGAGAGGGAAGGGGACTGCCCACACCTCGCCTGGGCCAGCAGGAGGAAGAGGTCGCCTAGTGATCAGACACTCTCGCTTCTCCTCTCCGAAGTGCAAACGGGCTGCCTCAGCAGCTGTCATATCCTGCTGCCCTTCGAAACAGGAAACCAGTCTAGAATTTCAAACTCACCTCCTGAATTGCATTACCAAACTGGTAGTCTTGCCAGACCCTTGTAAATGCCTGTTAAATGTGAAGGTGGCAGAGGCTTTGAGGGGCTGGTGAACAGGGAGGGCCTCTGTGTTTGGGAGGGGGCACTACCTGGCTCAGCTACCTGCCATGTATTGGGTGGTTCTGGAGATGAAACAAGCACAGCAGATGAGGAGGACACACAAGGTCACTCGGTCCATCTCATGCCAGCAGGGAGAATCACATCCCTGTGCAAGGTTGAACCCATTAGGGGTCTTGTAATGAGGTTGCTAGTTATCCCAAGGCACATAATGGGGAGCTTCAAAGATCTAGGTTGTAGACTCACAAATCACAGTTATTCCGCTAGCCTTTCAGCCAGACAAGCCCCTTGTTTTCCCACATTCCCCATACGATATCCTGCTCTGGCCATCTTATTGCTTGTGAGCCGTTCCAGCAGAGGGCAGGCAGGGGAAAGGAGAGGAGTCCTATACTACAGCATATCATCTAGAGTGTTCTGAACATATTAAGGCAAATTTTCTGGATTACTAAGAACAACAAATGTTTTTCTGTCCAAAATTTTTTTTTCCTGCCTATCTGTCTATATAAGGTGTTACCAGTTTTCAGGAGCTCCTGTCTCAAGGAATTCACAGTCCGGCTTGGGAAGGCAAAATGAAGACACGTGAAATAGTGAGAAAGCCAGACTCTAAAGCCATCCCAAGCTATCCTAAGTAAATTCATGAGTTTCAAGAGAAGGAAGAAAGTCTTTGGGCACTGAAGTCAGTGACAGCATTTATAGATTAAAAGTATGATCAGGGCAGAGTAGTGAGAGTCAGTGTTTGGGTGAATGTAATTGTAGAAAAATTCTCTGAACAGGTTTGGATGATAGCCTCACAGAGAGGATGTATAGGCATCCTGTTGGAGTTTGGTTTATGTAGGACAGATCTCATCAGATCTTAGCACCAGGCCTTTGTGGTGATCAGCCAGAGTGAAAGGACTGGGAGATTCAGGATTGGCTGGCATTCCACGAGGAAAAAGAATCAGTATCTTTCCATACCATTCATTAACATCTGTGTGACAACGTCATGAGCAACTCACTATGGGGAGATCTTTATTAGATAAACAGGGCTGCAAAATTCATAGCCAAGGAATGTGGGCTGGAGAGGCACTCCCAGCCACAGCTGCTACCTGAACACCCAGGACTGGCTGGGAACCAAGCAGACATGCTGAAACCAGGAGCCTCGGCGACGAATGGCAATGTTACAGCCGCTTAATCCTGAAATGAAAAGTAATTGCTTCTGGCTTAAAGAATAAAGGAAAAACAAGATCAGCCTTGGCTGAATCATACTTTTTTCCCCAAAACAACCAAGCTATAGGCCAGGTTCTAAAACTTTCTTGGTACTTGAAAATGTGAGAAAATGGATGTTTTCTGTCAATATAATTTAAATTCATCCAAGAGTACTGATATATAAGAACACTTGAATGCAAATACATTTTTGATTAACATGATTAAGTCAAATATGTTCACTTTTAGCTATAAGGGATGACATCTAAAATTTAACTTACCTGAATATAATTTTTGGAAAGTTGGTCTTCAAAATAGCTGTTGCTTTTTTTGGGGAAGGATTTCCTATGGAAAAGTCTCAGCAGAAGTTGCCAGAGCTCCTTTTCTGCACCGATGAAACTGCAAATGGAGAAATACAGAAGAAGGGGGAGGAGTAAGGCATTTCAATATGTCTAATACATTCTTGTGATGGAATTGTCTTCTCTATTAAAGAAAAGACTTGATAAAAATTCATAAAGAGACAGCTATGAGTTTAAATTATTATTAGAAGAATCTAAAGGTGAATTTAACCTGCAACTGAGTATATAGTATTTGGGTTTTTACTTGTTTACCTCTCAAGGGGCTACAGAATGCCAAACGTCAGGATATTTTTTTAGGCAGCTACTCCATTTCCTTGAGAGCAAGAGAGCAATGACAGAGTAAAAACAGCAAGAATGAGAACAAACAAATCTTGCCTTTCATGTTCTAATTTTTAAATTATACGTATTAATTTAAAATATTTGTGGCAGACTCACAATTATGTAGAGAGAACTAATTAAAATATATCTTATCTCCTAGAGCCATATAAAATTGCCTACACAAATAGCAATTTCATGTGATTTAACCCAATACTCAAGGCTTCATAGGAATATCATCAGCTAATAATAACCAATAAGGAGTACAACCCAGTTTGACTTCTTGCCATTATTCTGTACAAACACTAATGTCATAAAATTAATCTGACACACGCTATCTTCTTGCAGGTGCTAACACTGAGGACATTCCTCATAGAAGAACCAAGGCTGTTTATAGACATTGCTCACAGCTTGTGCTTCTGCTTCATTAATTCAAAACAGAAAAAAATATAAATCTTATACCAGAAGTTTTTTGGATACAACCAGTTTTTTTGGATTTAATCTAACAGAACAGCACTGTGGCACTGACAACTGTGACTGCTTTCTCATGAGCTCAGGCTGGAGGACAGCTGGAAGGCCAGCCACCAACCCAACAACCCAATGCACAGTAATCACAAACTCGAGGGCTTGTTTTAGTGAAAGGTGTCACAGAGCCCATGAGGTAAAGAAACAACCATGAACAACACTAAGAATGCAGAGAATGTCCACAGCTGATGAATCGTGTCCTCTATTGGTATATGACAAACAGCCAGTGACCCCGAAAGCCACAGTATTTCCAAAGACAAAGGACTATGGTACTTAGTAACACTTTGAATTTTTTTTAAAAAAGCAGTTCTTGGGCTTCCCTGGTGGCGCAGTGGTTGAGAGTCCGCCTGCCGATGCAGGGGACACAGGTTCGTGCCCCAGTCCGGGAAGATCCCACATGCTGCTGAGCGGCTGGGCCCGTGAGCCATGGCCACTGAGCCTGCGCGTCCGGAGCCTGTGCTCTGCAACGGGAGAGGCCACAACAGTGAGAGGCCCGCATACCGCAAAAATAAAAGCAGTTCTTTTTACACCAATACTCTACCACTGCGTCCGGAGCCTGTGCTCCGCAACGGGAGAGGCCACAACAGTGAGAGGCCCGCATACCGCAAAAAAAAAAAGCAGTTCTTTTTACACCAATACTCTACCATTCTATGCCAAGAAAGGATACTGAGGGTTCAGATGGTCCAATTTTTCTCTTTTACACTAAGCATGATTCAGATATTAGCAAGGTTTCCATTTCCATTACAGAAGAAGCCTTAGATAAGCTTTCTATTCTTAAAAAATATGAGAACATCCCAAGGAAATACCGATTTAAAGTATAATGTAATTGTATATTTTAATGGAGCTACACCGTGATTGCAAACATTTAGATGATTTGGAAGTGTATAGTATGTTGTTGAAAGCAATTTTAATCCAAATATGTCCATTGCAAATTTAAGGTAATCTCAGTTTTACATGCAAAAAAATTAAGAATATAGGGAACAAAGCTGGTAGCACTAGGCCTAGTGGGGTCTTGCGGCTGGAGGTGATGCAAGGAAGAAGAAACGATCCTCCATGGGTTAAGGCTACCTTTCCAGATAGTCCAACAACTAAGTCACTAGTTTCCAAGGGCATTTGCACCACCTATGGAAACACTGGATCTGTACACACCAGACAGATCCTTGACAACTCATCCCACCATCCCCCCGCACAAAAGTTGCTGTACCAGTGGACAAAGAAGGTGACCGCTGAGTTTCTTTTCATTACCAGATAGATATAATATCCCTGCCAACAAAAAAGAGCACACGAAGTGTCTCTCCATAATATCATGACCAGTTGACATCACACTAAGAAAATCAGCTTGCCTAGACAAGGACTCCTTCTCTTCTTGGGTAGCCAGGATTTGAAGGAGAGACTCTGACCTGTGCCACTGGTAAGTGACTAAATTTTACACACTGAACTGGTCCTGAGAACTGAGCTGTCTTCTCTGTAAGTGAAAAATATACAACATAATCTTGAAGGACTGCACAGTGGTACGAGCCAGAGGCATACTGTGTGTGTGTAACAGACTGAGAAATGGACAAATGAATCCTACTAAAAGGATTTTTCATCTTCTGCATCTATCTGCCAATGTTAGTGTTTTATGGGCTTAGATTATTACCTTTCTCTGGTACCTTTTTTCCTATACTGTTGTTCTATTCTAATGTGTCCTAGAAATCCCTCTCCTGATCCCTAATCAGAATCAGAAAGTGAGGAAAAAGAAAACGCTAACTACGTAAATGAGAGTTCTGGGGAAGAGTAGGATTCCTCTGAAGAAGAGGACCCTGTGGTGTCCAACCTAACACCTCTTGAGAGTCTTGCCCGGCAGGTTAAGTGCCTTTTAAAATATTCTACAACTTGGAAACATTTAAATCCTAATTCCTGGTTATATCATGCTAAACTCTTGGATGCTAGCACACCGGTCCGAATACTTCAAGAGATAGTTCTAAGACTCTCTCATTGCTCCCATTGTGTACCCAAACTGGAACCAATTCCTGAATGGCCTCCTCTAGCTTCTTGTGGAGTCCCACCTTTGCTTTTCTTTTCTTTTTTTTTTAATTCAGTGTAATTTAAGTTTTTTCTCAATTTAATTTTATTTAATTTTTTATACAGCAGGCTCTTAGTAGTCATCTATTTTATACACATCAGTGTATACATGTCAGTCCCAATCTCCCAATTCATCACACCACCACCACCACCACCCCCACCACTTTCCCCCCTTGGTGTTCTCTACAACTGTGTCTCAATTTCTGTCCTGAAAACCAGTTCATCTGTACCATTTTTCTAGTTTCCACATATATGCATTAACATACGATATATTTTTTTCTCTTTCTGACTTACTTCACTCTGTATGACAGTCTCTAGATCCATCCACGTCTCTACACATGACCCAATTTTGTTCCTTTTTATGGCTGAGTAATATTCCAGTGTATATATTTACCACATCTGCTTTATCCATTAATCTGTCGATGGACATTTAGGTTGCTTCCATGACCTGGCTATTGTAAATAGTGCTGCAATGAACATTGCGGTGCATGTGTCTTTTTGAATTATGGTTTTCTCTGGGTATATGCCCGGTAGTGGGATTGCTGGGTCATATGGTAATACTATTTTTAGTTTTTTAAGGAACCTCCATACTGTTCTCCATAGTGGCTGTATCAATTTACATTCCCACCAACAGTGCAAGAGGGTTCCCTTTTCTCCACACCCTCTCCAGCATTTGTTGTTTGTAGATTTTCTTATGATGCCCATTCTAATTGGTGTGAGGTGATACCTCATTGTAGTTTTGATTTGCATTTCTCTAATAATTAGGGATGCTGAGCAGCTTTGCTTGTACTTCTTGGCCATTTGTATGTCTTCCTTTGAGAAACGTCTATTTAGGTCTTCTGCCCATTTTTGGATTGGGTTGTTTGTTTCTTTAATATTGAGCTGCATGTGCTGTTTATAATTTTGGAGATTAATCCTTTCTCCGTTGATTCATTTGCAAATATTTTCTCCTGTGGGTTTACCTCTGGGCTTTCTATCTTGTTCCATTGATCTGTGTTTCTGTTTTTGTGCCAGTACCACATTGTCTTGATTACTATAGCTTTGTAGTATAGTATGAAGCCAGGGAATCTGAATCCTTCAGCTCCGTTTTCTTCCCTCAAGACTGCTTAGGCTATTCAGGGTCTTTTGTGTCTCCATACAAATTTTAAGATTTTTTGTTCTAGTTCTGTAAAAAATGCCACTGGTAATTTGATAGGGATTGCATTGACTCTGTAGATTGCTTTGGGTAGTATAGTCATTTTCACAATATTGATTCTTCCAATCCAAGAACATGGTATATCTCTCCATCTGTTGGTATCATCTTTAATTTCTTTCATTAGTGTCTTATAGTTTTCTGCATACAGGTCTTTTGTCTCTTACATAGGTTTATTCTGAGGTATTTTATTCTGTTTGTTGCAGTGGTAATTGGCTAGGACTTCCAAAACTGTTGAATAATAGTGGTGAGAGCAGACATCCTTGTCTTGTTCCTGATCTGAGAGAAAATGCTTTCAGTTTTTCACCATTGAGAATGATGTTTGCTGTGAGTTTGTTGTATGTGGCCTTTATTATTTTGAGGTAGGTTATCTAGGGTCCTTTCTCTCTCTCTTCTCCTTCTGGGACCCCTATAATGCAAATATTGTTGCATTTAATGTTGTCCCAGAGGTCTCTTAGGCTGTCTTCATTTCTTTTCATTCTTTTATCTTTATTCTATTCCGTAGCAATGAATTCCACCATTCTGTCTTCCAGGTCACTTATCTGTTCCTCTGCCTCAGGTATTCTGCTATTGATTCCTTCTAGTGTATTTTTCACTTCAATTATTGTAGTGTTCATCTCTGTTTGTTTGTTCTTTAATTCTTCTAGGTCTTTGTTAAACATTTCTTGCATCTTCTCGATCTTTGCCTCCATTCTTTTTCCGAGGTCCTGGATCATCTTCACTATCATTATTCTGAATTCTTTTTCTGGCAGGTTGCCTATCTCCACTTCATTTAATTGTTTTATCTTGTTCCTTCATCTGGTACATAGCCCTCTGCCTTTTCATCTTGTCTATCTTTCTATGAATGTGGTTTTTTTTCCACAGGCTGCAGGATTGTTGTTCTTCTTGCTTCTCGAGTCCCACCTTTTCAAAAGCCCCTCATGAGTCCCAGCCGGCTTTCTAGAGATCATGCCACTCTAAATGGAGCACTGCAATTTGCCACCAAAGAGTTAAGCCCAACATTGAGTAGAGCCACTCCCATACCTGAGTACCTAAAATAAATTCCTAATTCATGTGTTTCTGGTTGTTGCTTTGGCTGGTTAACTAAAACAGTTAAGGAAACAACCCGCACTGAACCCATCAGCACTACTTACTCCTACGCTGACTTCCAAAAGGCAGTTTAACAAACCCCTAACTTCATCACTATAAAGAGCCACCATTCCTTCTCATATCTCTCGTGTTGCAGTTGAGAAAGGAATACAGTTACACAGCCCACAGTTGAGAAACTAAAGTCTTCTCAACCCAACTATGTCCTGTCCTGATATGCCAAAATACAATCAAGTACTGAATATATACCCAAGAGTCCTGTAACTCGACTACAGAAGACGCGCATTGTGAGCGTTCCCTTTGAAGAACCCTGTGGATAAAGTGAGAACTTCAGTAGAGAATTAGTCAAAAGTGACCTTATTACAAAAGATAAGTGAACTACTCTCCACACTCAGTTCTCCCCGTAATTTACTCTGCCTGTCTAATGGACTTAACTAGATACCTAATTTTTAGTGGGAAGGAAAAGGAGGCCACTACCCCATTTGTTACCAAACTTCAGAATAACCATTGTGGAAAGTGGTAAGTGAGCTACTCCCAAAATCACCTTTCTGAGCATACATTTCTCTGATATTCATTTCTAGGGAAGTAGTTGAATTAAATTGAATAATTAGACCAAAAAAATGGTGGGAATATGGATTTATCTCCCAGCTTTTATATTGATAGGCCTACATATAGCACCCTTTAGGAGTTCCTATTTTGGGGGGTGGGAGTGCAGTAGTGTAGTAGTAGCCTACACTATTCCAGACCTATTATGGGACCTGAAATTACAGCGTAAACATTATATAGGCCCCCACCAGGCTGTTTCTAGCTAAACTCATTTATAAAATCATACGTGGGGGTTAAACAGACACCTGTTCTGTAGGGAATATATTTCCTGCATCTTGGCATCCAGACTTTACCAAGAGCAAGTAAAACACATTCCAAAGGACCACTGGGAAAGAATTAAGAGAGCATTTATGCTAGTGGATTAAAGTATTTCATCTGTATAATGTCTCCTGGAGCAGTACTTCATGCACTTTCCACATCCATGGCAAACTTTTCAGGCACCCTTCTAACTGTAAAGAACTTTACTGCAGAAAATCTCAGTCTAATACAATCTGAAGTTAAAGAGTTTTTTTAGTATCATTGTTTTTCTACATCTAGCTTTAGATTTTTTTCTGGTTGAATAGAAAGCATATGTACCCTTGTAAATGAGTCTTGCTGTGTTTATTTAGATGAGTCAAAACATAGAAGTCAACATACATAAAATGTGTGAGACCAGTAAGTCTTTCACATATCTCCAGTAAAGCGTGAAACCTGTATGTGATCCTGGTTGACTGGGCATCTAAAGGGAACCAGAAAATATATTGTTAAAGATATAGCATATATCCTTCCTTGTTTCAGTTTTGCTTTTTCTTTTCTCCATAATTAAGTGCTGTATACAAAGTGGCATCAAAAAATTGAAGCATAAATGGAAACACAAATTCTATAAATGTATAGCAACTTTAAGGAGAGAGAAGAATGGTTATAACCTAATGAGTAATTTCTGTTGAGCCTTAGTTGTCTCGTCTTAAGGAAAAAGGAGGGAATTGTAGTAGGTAGAAAAAATATTTGTTAATGGAAAATTACTGAACTGAAACCGTACAATGTTAGTGTAACAGAATGTATCAGTAACTGTTCCTATGTAGATGTTCTACGAAATTAGTTTTTAAAATGTTAAAAAAATTAAGATTATAAAAGTGTAATCTCTCAGTTATTGCTCCTTCCCAAGTCCCTTCTGGCTTGCACCTTGAGGGAGCCTGCTTCCCATGTCCCTACCTCCCTGAGATATTGTCCTTGTGTCACCACCACTGCTGCCAGCACCACCACTGCCGTCCTTTCTGCAGTGCTGCAGCCACTGGCCCAAGGCCACTCCAGGCCAGGCAGCTTCTCACTGCACCTCTGGCAGCATTGAAGAGCCCTCTCTTGCTGCTTCTCCTCTGGGTGCTTCAATGATGGCCTTGCTTCTTCTGCTTCCTACTGCTCTCTCTATAGAGCTGCAGAGAAACCCTGGAGGAGTTGTGCTGCCAGAACACTAAGTGCCTCTCACCTGCCCTTGTCCCCTGTGGTCAGGTCTGCTTCTCCTCTAGCCAGATTTTCTCACTGTCTGCAGCTACCGGTCAGAGGATTGATTTCCCCCTGGTGGTAGTTTTTGTCGAACAAGGAGTCATTAAATTGCCAAGTATTTGCTAAGAACTTGTTCTGTGTATAGAATCTTATTAATTGTCAAGAAATGAGTGAAAAGAACTGAACAAACATACAAATTAATTATTTAAAACCAAATATTTTGTTTGATGAGTCTTCTGCTTTTTTAAAAAAAGTTGAAATCTACTGGATTCTGTAGATGTACTTCAGCCTATCTGTAAAGTTCATTTATCAATTTGACAAACATATATGGAGCGCATGCAATGTGCCACGTTCTGTCCCCAGTGCTAGGAATACAAGATGGGTAAGATGCCTGCTCTCATGGAGCTTCCAGTGAACAAGCAAGTTAACAACAGTTACTGATAAATACAATATCAGACAGTGGGTAAGTGATCAGAAGAAAATAAAGCAGACTAATAGGATAGAGACTAATGGGAGGAAAACTTTGAATAGGGAGCAGAAGGAAGGTCTTGAGAAGGTGACATCCGGGCTTAATCATGGGAATATCTAGGGGAAAAAAACCCAGACAGGAGGAACAGCAAAGTTACAGGAATGTAATGATACAGGAAGTTAATGACAGGAGATGAGGTCAGACAGACCAGCCCAGATCAGGTAGGGCTTACAAAACCATGGTAAGGAATTTCAATTTTATTCTAAATACAGTGAAAAGCATTGGAAGATCAAAAGGGAATGACTTTCTGTGATTACATTTTTAAAAGATCACACTGGCTACTGTGTAGACACTGGATTGTAGGGGAGCAAGAGTGTAAGACTCTAAGACCCATTAGGAGCTGTTGTAACCTAAATAAGAAATGATGGTTCTACAACTCTATGAAATAAATGTGGGTTCTATTAGATAATGCCCTCTGCTGATAGCACACTATACAAGGTATTGGATCTACTTACTGTGTAACAAAGGTATCTGTCTGGGTCACTGGCCTCAAAGATCTTTTTATAATTTAATGGAGGTGACAGGTAAAATTAAAGAGGACAAAGAAAAGAGATACCTTGTTGAGGCAATAAAAACTTGGCAAAGGTTAACAGGCTGTCAACAATAGTCTTCGGCTGGGGCAAAATTTTATGGGTCACCCTACCCTGAATCACCAGTGTTACAGAAGAACCAAAAACTCATCACCCAGACCTTGAATCATAGTAAATAACCAAACAAATTACAAGCAAATATAAACATAATTTTCAATATTTACTGAGAACTTAGAATATCCCGGGAACTGTACTAATGCTCTACATGAATCATTTAATTCCCCAGAAAAATGGGGAATAGTGATTATCATCCACATTTTCTAGATAAAAAGCCGTGTCTGTGGACACGGTAACTTGTCTAATGCTTCACACAGCTAACAACCTCTAGAGCCCAGCCTCAAATCCTAATTAATCTGACCCAAAATCCAAACTTTATAAGGATAAGGCTAGTGTTTCCCAGTTGCCTGATGATAAGAATTAGCTTGCGGGAGTTCCCTGGTGGCCTAATGGTTAGGATTCTGGGCTTTCACTGCCGTGGCTGGGGTTCAATCCCTGGTCAGGGAACTGAGATTCTGCAAGCTGCTCGGCACAGCCACAAAAAAATAAAAAATAAAAAAAATAAGAATTAGCTTGTTAAAAATATAAATACCTGGGCTTCCCTGGTGGTGCAGTGGTTGAGAGTCCGCCTGCCGATGCAGGGGACACGGGTTCGTGCCCCAGTCTGGGAGGATCCCACATGCCACGGAGCAGCTAGGCCCGTAAGCCATGGTCTCTGAGCCTGCATATCCAGAGCCTGTGCTCCACCACGGGAGAGGCCACAACAGTGAGAGGCCCACGTACCACACACACACACACACACACACACACACACACACACACACACACACAAAATACCTGTACCCATCCCCCATCCCATGCCAACAGAATCAGAATCTCCAGGAAGGGGTCTGGAGTTCTTTTTTAAACATCTTTATTGGAGTATAATTGCTTTACAATGATGTGTTAGTTTCTGCTGTATAACAAATGAATCAGCTATAAATATACATAAATATACATATATCCCTATATCTCCTCCCTCTTGCATCTCCCTCCCACCCTCCTTATCCCCCCCTTCTAGGTGGTCACAAAACACCAAGCTGACCTCCCTGTGCTATGCAGCTGCTTCCTACTAGCTATCTACTTTACATTTGATAGTGTATATTTGTCCATGCCACTCTCTCACTTCGTCCCAGCTTACCCTTCCCCCTCCCTGTGTCCTCAAGTCCATTCTCTATGTCTGCGTCTTTATTCCTGTCCTGCCCCTAGGTTCTTCAGAACCTTTTTTTTTTTTTAGATTCCATATATATATGTTAGCATATGGTATATTTTTTTCTCTTTCTGACTTACTTCACTCTGTATGAAACACTCTAGGTCCATCCACCTCACTACAAGTAACTCAATTTCGTTTCTCTTTATGGCTGAGTAATATTCCATTGTATACATGTGCCACATCTTCTTTATCCATTCATCTGTCAATGGACACTTAGGTTGCTTCCATGTCCTGGTTATTGCAAATAGAGCTGCAATGAACATTGTGTTACATGACTCTTTTTGAATTATGGTTTTCTCAGGGTATATGCCCAGTAGTGGGATTGCTGGGTCGTATGGTAGTTCTATTTTTAGTTTTTTAAGGAGCCTCCATACTGTTCTCCATAGTGGCTGTATCAATTTACATTCCCGCTGAATTTTTAACAATCTTATTATCCCTCCAAATTATTATTATCTTATTCTTAATAACATAATCGTTCTAATTATATAGCCTATACAGGAATAGACCATACCTAGCATAAAAGAATACAGATAAATGGAGAATACAATATAAAGGAAAAATCAAGGCATGTGGCATTTATCAGAGATTCCCTGGAAGAAGTAGGTTTTGAGCTGGATTTTGAAAGGAATGCAGAAAGAAAGAGAGAGGAAGGAAGGAAGGAAGGAAGGGAGGAAGGAAGGAAGGAAGGAAGGAAGAGAGAAAGAAAGGAAGAAAGGAAGCATTGCAGAAAAAAAAAATGCATGAAAGAGACAGGAAGGAGAGAACTGGGTGTGTAGGGTGTATAGGAATTGATGTCCCAAAAGGGAGGAGGTGACTTGATTTAGTACACACTCTACCATTCAGTTCTTGTATAGGTTCAAGTAGGTTTAGAGTATTTGTAGGTTACTGAAGCTGCCTAGATCCTTGGCCTGATCTTGGCCGAAATTGTCCTAGAAAATCCATCCTTGAAACAGTTCTCTATTACTCATTCTCTTGGACTAAAAGGTCAGAAAGAATCTTATTTTGACAATTTTTTTCTTTTTAAGACTGAACTTGTTTACCTGACTTCCTATAAGAGACAAATGATCCCAGGAGACAGCCTTACTTGGAATATAATAATAGGAAAATTTCTTTTACTGATTCACAGACATTCTTAAGTACGTTTCCAACTGGATGCCACAGAAACCATGTCCTAAATTTTTCTGCAGCATTTCTTTTAACAGGCTGCAACTCAATCAACAGATGTTCATCGAGGGCTGACTTTATATTAGACACTGTGAGCATTACGGGGTAGACGAGAATGAATAAACTGTGGCTTTTGATCATGAGGGCTCAGAACCCAGTGGGAGGAGACGGACAACCAAATATGTCATTCCATTACAAGTCCTAGGATGGAGGTTTGTATAAACGGCCAGACACTCCAAAGAGGGAGCGCTGACTCTGCCTACGGGAGTTTGAGAAGGTGAATGGCCTTGCTTGCTGGGTTTTGAAAGACTCACAGGACTTCAATGGCAAAAGGATGGAGAAAGTATTCTAGATCAAGAAGAGAGAATAAAGAATGATACAGAGACCAATATGAAAGAGTGAGCATGGAGGAGTCGTACACTGTAGCCCCAATTTTTTTCAGCCTGTGGTGTTTTAAAGAAAATTACTTGTCAGTGTTTAAAATGAGAATTTGTATACAAACCTTTATTTTTGACTTATTGTCCAAGACAAAGATTTAGCAACAGTGGGCCCCCATTCAACTGATCCTGAGTAATATTGCCCCTTGAGAGGAGGATCCTGCTTCCTAGTCACACCCAAATACACATCTGCTAAAAATAAGAATTTTCTTCTGTATCACACAATTCATTATCATATCTAAGCACGTTGATATTAGTTTCTTAATATCGTATGTCATATCATTTAATATATGGCTCATATTCACATTTTCTCCACTTGTTCCCAAAATGGTTTTTAGCTGCTTTTATCAGGCCAAGAGTCAATCAAGGTTCATATACTGTATTTGGTTGTTATGTCTCTTTATCTCTTTTCATCTAGAGCAGTTCCCCCCTACTCTTTCTTCACTGATGATAGTGACTTTTGGAAGAATCCAAAAAGTTGTATAGAATATTTCACATTTGGGATTCCTCCATAGGTTTCCTTGTAATTTGATTGTTCTCTGGTGTCCTATAATTCCTATATATTTGAAGTTAGGTCCAAAGGCTTAATTAGATTCAGGTTGAACACTTTTGGCAAGAGTAGTTCATAAACAATTCTGTGGATTTCATCTGCATCACATCAGGAGAAACATAATGCAAGATTATAGCGTATTATCAATGCTTTTAGGTCGATCACTTGGTCAAAGTGGTGACTACAAGATCTCTCCCTTCTGCTCTTTACAACTAGTAAGTAATATGTGTGGTGATGTTTGTCACTGTGTGACTATCCTGTTCTACAATAAACTTTCACCACTGATGATCCTTGTCTGAATCAATTATTTCATTGGGGGTTGCAAAATAATGACTTTCAAATAGTATTGCTCCTTTTTTTCATTCTTTTCTAAAGATGAGTTTTCCCTCATTAACTAGGATAATATAAAATTCTTCATAAAAAGGTACAGTAAATGTTTACTTCTTTCCATTTTACTACCAATTTCAGGATTTATTGAGTAGTCATCTCTAATGATCCAAATGATTTTTTTTTCCTTTCCTTCACTTTTTTTGGGTATCACTATGGACTAATAGATTTTTATGTACTCAATGTTTTACAATAAATTATACTTCAAATTGTTCAAAATTTGTGTAGTGGAAATCCTTTCAAACTAGTTCCTGGGTCCTTTTAACATGCCCGCATAAATCACTGAGCACTTCCTTGGTTTCTGATACAAGATATCCTAAACTCACCTTGTAGTTTCACTGCCCAACACCTAGAATCAGCTATTTCTCCAAAGACCATTATTCTTTTTGTAGCTAATGATGAATAGAAACCAAAATCTGGATTCTGGATGTGCTTATTGCTAGGGGGATATCATAGCTTCTATGTTCTTTCAGTGGACAGAGCTAGAATAGATAGATAGGTAGATACATAAATATATAGATATTTTTAATACATTCGTCCATACTGATATTTGTACTTCATTAGTCCATACTGATATTTGTAATTCAAATTTAATATTATAGATTAATATTACAAGTCTTTTCCTATTAGATGTTTTAAAGGAAGAATGAACAGAAGTGGGTAATGTGTTGGATGTATGAGGCAAGGAAAAGATCAAGTATGACTCCTAAGTTCTTAGCTTGAGAACATGAACTTAGATGAATGGGCATGCTTCTGCATTTTACCAAGAGAGGAAGTAAGAAAAAGAAGAAAAATTCATGGGGTATTGGTGAGGGGTGAGAAATCAATTATATATGGTTCAGTTTTTTATTTTATTAGCTATAAAATTAAATTATTTAAGAACTGACACCCACAGGTGAGGCAGTGACAAGGATTTTACGTAGGTGTAGAAATGTAAGCTGTGTTCAAAATACCAGTCAAGATTCACTAACACTGGGTACTCTTCAAACACTGTTAACATCTGTGAAATACCTGTACTCCAGTATGTGGATGAAGCTTGATACCTGAGTATGACTTCCTAGGGCAAGGAAATCTAGCTCAGGCAAGGGAGGAAAGAAAATTAAAAATCAAGGTAAAGATCTTCTGAGAAGTAATGGAAAAACCTAAAAACAACCCTGGATTTAAAACATGGTATATTAATTTGCGAGGGCTGCCATAACAAAATACCAAAGATAGGTTGACTTGAGCAACAGAATTTTATTTTCTCACAGTTCTGGAGTCTGGAAGTCCAAGATCAAGGTGTTAACAGGTTTGTTTTCTCCTGAGGCCTCTCTTCTTGGCTTGCTGATGGCCACCTTCTCTCTAAGCCCTCACATGGCCGTCCTCCCAACTGTGTTTCTGTGTCCTAATCTCCTCTTCTTATTAGGACACCTGTTATATTGGATTAGGGCCCACCAGTATGACCTCATTTTATCTTAATTACCCCCTTTGAAGGCCCCATCTCCAAATACAGTTACATGGTGAGGTATTAGGGTTAGGGCTTCAACATATGAGTTTTGTGGGGACACAATTCAGCCAAAAACACATGAGATAGGAAAAAGCTATGTGATAGAATGAAGATACGTGCTTGAGAAAGTTAGCAAGTCTTCTCGGCTGGGTCTCATTTCTAACTGGACAAAGACAGTTTGGTAGCATTATTGCTATACAGTGGCTTGAGCAAATTTGAGATGATGATTAACTGATGAGCCACACATTCATCCACATCGTTACGATCAAAGGTGAATATACACAGAGAAAATTAGAGACAGAAGAATATATCCACCCCATTTCCGCCTAGATTTTCTAGGGTTTGAACTTGAGTCATTATGTTCAGCTTGCTCTCTGCCTGGGGGTGGGAGTGGGGGTGGCATTTAATCATTGCTTTTTTCTTCTTTTTTCAGAACAAGTAGCCCTCTGCCAACTGACTCATTTGATACCAGCCTTAACTGTCACAAATGATATGGCAGCAGCAGATTTCATCTATCTTAGTATAGGAAAACTTAAAGAAGAGGAAATCAAGTTTTTTTTTTAAGAATGCTAGAATACTGGAAATTTTACA
>NW_020175442.1:1237277-1293347 GCF_003031525.2 Neophocaena asiaeorientalis asiaeorientalis | reverse complement strand
GGGGGGGGGGGGGGGGAAAGAAAGATAAGGGAGGGGCTGGTGAACTGACTTGCCTGGGGCTTGCTCAGTTAGTTAAGGACACAGCTGAGACTCCCTCTTTTGACTCCTATTCCAGTATTCTTTCTACTTCATCACAACTAAGTAGCTCTGTGTTTAACTTTTTTCTGTTAAAAATGTTCTTGGAAGTATTGCTTACAAATGATTTTGAAATGTCAAAGAACATTCTGGTATAGTGGTTAAGAGTACAGACTGGTCAAACAAGCTTGTGTTTCAATCTCAGCTTTATCATTTACTACTACACAGCCTGGATCAGATTGCCTAACTTCTTAAAGCCTCGATTTCCTCAACAGTGGAATGGGGATAATAGTAGCACCTAACCTCACAGAAGGGCCCTGAAGACTTTTAAGTTAAAGCATTTTTTAAAAAAATTAATAGTATCAGGCACATGGTAAATGTTCAATAAATAGGAGGTATTATTATTCATTATAATATCCAAAATTTAATCAGAATTCAAATTTTCCAGTCTGGTTTCCTAGGTAAAATGAAGCAAAAATAAATAAATAAGCAAACAAACAAACATCATTAGTTAGACGTCTTTCCATTTCACAGCCATGAGGATTTTTATTACAATGTCCCAGGATCTAGCAGTTGAGCAAAAGAAAAAAACAAGCAGAACAATTGAGTCAAAGTTTTCATAACTCTAAAGACGGAAAAATCACAGCATAAGGAGAGAACCAAAATCTCCGAGGCAGTAGAGTGAGAGATAAAGAAGTTCTAGAACAAAGAAAGAGCCTGGGATAAAAGGATGCTATCAGATCTACAAGCACAACAAAAGCATTGGTGTAAGCCAGGAGTGAAGGAGACCGCTTTCCAGATAAATGATTGGGGTTAAGATGCCCAAAGAAAGTAAAAGTTGTTTCCAGCAATGTGGAGGTTGTTTTGTTGTAGAGTCACGTGAGGAATGGGCCATTAAATCTTATGGGGCCTGCTTTGGTGACTCCCATAAAATGCCAGCTAGTCACAGAGCCCATACACGTGAGCTGGTTGCTATGTTAGTTTTCTTTAACCAGTGATTTCTTCCATAAGTTGAGTTCAGGGCCCCGCTGAGAAGACTATCATTCAAAATTAATGAAATGCTATTAGTATTTTAAAGTACCTATTGTGCACGTGAGAAAATCTAGCCTCAGCTGAAGTAATAGAGTATTTTAGAATGTATGTGTAGCACAAGGGATCCTTACTGAAAAGGCTATTTATTTTTGCCAGTCATTATTGCCTAAAAGGCCAAAAAGCAAGACTCACAAGTAAAGGCACAAAGTGAATCTGTTCACAATGCACAGAGAGAAGACAAAGCCAGAGGAACTCTTCTGGAACAGATGTCTGCAAGTCCTCCAGTTAAAATGAAGGAGAAAGGCACTTTCGGTTATGTGATCATTTCAGTTCTTTTCTTTGCTGAAATGGTCACCAATAACCCAGATCCATCCATACTTTTTGTTAATTCTTTCCCTGATGATTTCAATTCTAGTCTAAGAGCTTCATTGGGAACATTTTGCCAGGCAATTTGGCAGTATTTATAAAAATACTTAATGTGATTCTCCTCTGACCCAATAATTTCACTTTTAGGAAATTTTCCTGTAGAAATTCTAGCTAAAGTATTTGAAGATATAGATATCAGGAAAGCTACTGTCCCATTGTCTGACATACTGTAAATTGAAAGCAATCTAAATGCCCATCAATATGGACTGGCTAATAAATAATGATTTAGCTGTACACACATCCTGGAGTCAGACCACCTGAGTCTGAATTCCCATTTCACTGTAAATTTCTCATTGTGGTTGGTTGTATTTGTTTTCTATTACTGCCATCATAACGAATTACCACAATTTTAGAGGTGTAAAACAACCCAAATTTATAATCTTGTAGTTTGATAGGTCAGAAGTCTGGTATGGGTCTCACTGGACTGAAACCAATGTGTTGGCAGTGCTCAGGTCCTTCTTTCAGAGTCCAGGAGAGAACTCCTTTCCTTGCTCTTTCAGGTGTTGACAGACTTCAGTTCCACGTGGTTGTAGGACTGAGGGCCCTGTTTCCTTGCTGGATGTTAGCTGAGGTCAGCCTTAGCTCCTAAAGTCCCCTTGCTGGTCCCTGCATGTAGACCCCTATGTCTCAAAAACAGCAACAGAGTACTGAATCCCTCTCACACTGTCATCTCTCTGACCCTGCTTCTACTGTTGTCTCTCTCTCTAACCCACAAAAAAGGTTCTACTTTTAAGGACTCAAGTGATTAGATTAGGCCTACCTAGATGATTCAGAATAATCTCCCTATCTCAAGGTCTTAACCTTTAACCCATCTACGAAATCCCTTTTGCTCTGTACGGTATTACATTCACAGGTTCCAGGGATTTAAACGAGGACATCTTTGGGGGGCATTATTTTACCTACCACTCCCCTCTAAGCCTCAGGTTCCTTATTTTCAAAATGGAGTTTCTTCCACATATGGTTCTCATAAACTATAGATGAGAGAAACTCTTGGCACAGAGTAATCACTCAGCAAATGTTGGTCATCATCATTACTATGTAGCCATTAAGAAAAAGAGACAGAACCATATTACTGACATAGAAAAATGTTCAAAAGATATATTTGAGAAAAGTAAGCTATAGAAGAGTGTGTATAATATAACCACTTTTCTTAGAAATAAAAAGGAAAAAGGATATTTGTATTTGCATAGGGAATAAAATATCTGGATGAATACCTGGAGACTAAGATTGAGAAGGTGAATACAGACTTGGAATTTTTCTAATGATGCACATTTTAAAATTTAAAGCGGTAACCACATCAGGAAGATAGATAGTTTATTGTCCAAAACAGTGTGGAAACAAACAAACAAACACAGAAATGAATACTTATAAAATAACAAGAAAGAAGAAAAAAAGCATTGAAAAATGTTGGTAAGTAAAAAATTCCAATCCCAAACATGTCAATAATCACAATAAATATGAATAGATTACATCTGTTTAATAAAGTATGGAGATTCTTAGATTGGAAAAAATAACAAAATCCAGATATGTGAAGATATCTTTTAGGTAAAATTTTAAAACACAAACATTAATAAATATATTAAGTATGGAAAAATACATATTTAGCAAATGTATAGGAACAGAGATGGGAAGTAAAAGCACCAATTTCAGGACTATGGTTGCCTCTAGGAAGAAAAGAAAGGAAACAGTGTAAGAGAGGGTTACAAAAGGGATATCAATTATATCTTTAATATTTTATTTCTTTCTAACAAAAATAAAACATCTAGAACGTATATGACAGGATATTTGCCTTTTAAAATTCTATTTTTTTATATTCTGTACTTTTCTGTGCATATAAAATATATATTTTTTAATTTTTATAGAACGGTACTGAGAAGTTAGAGATTATGTCCTGATGCAACAAGTACTTTGGGTTCTAGAAAAAAATTCTGAAATTTTAGAGGTAAACATAAAATTAGGACAGACAGATGAAAATGTGTTTCCATTTTCTGTCCATCAGTTTGGGTCACCACCTATTGAATACTTACACTAGGTTAAGGATGATACTGTTTGAAAATGCCCAAAATATGTACATTAAAATGTTCAAGATGGCTTAAACAGAAACTTGTATGCAAGTTTTAATAGTTCATAAATGTTGTCAAGAAACAATTGGAATAGTGATTAAATTTATCAGAGAAATTTAATTTTGAGCCAGATTCTGAAGGAGGAGAGATTTATGGATTTCTAAGATGGAACAATTCAGATAGGAAAATGGACTGTGCCATGGCACAAAGGGACCTCGTCAACAGAACACAGGGGCAGTAGTAGATTAGGGTGGTTGGAGCAGAGTTTCCTTCCCGAAATTCTGAAGAGCTATGGAAACAGACATAAGTACTTACATGGACATAAGCACAGAAAAATGTCAATATACAATTAAATAGAAGATTTAACTCCTGGAAGAATAGATCTGACATCACAGATTTTACATGGACTGTAAAAATCACCTTCTTCCCTATATTTTTGCTGGCTCCAATGGAGCCATAATTTTTTACTTTGTGTAAAGCATAAAGAAGGTATTTATGAACTGCTTTTCAAGAGAAAGGAGAGGACTTCCCTGGTGGCGCAGTGGTTAAGAATCCACCTGCAAATGCAGGGAACACGGGTTTGAGCCCTGGTCCAGGAAGACCTCACATGCCGTGGAGCAACTAAGCCTCTGTGCCACAACTACTGAGCCTGAGCTCTAGAGCCCGCAAGCCACAACTATTGAGCCCGCGTGTCACAAATCCTAAAGCCTGTGCGCCTAGAGCCCGCGCTCCACAACAAGAGAAGCCACCGCAGTGAGAAGCGAGAAGCCCTCGCACCGCAAGGAAGGTAGCCCCCATTCGCCGCAACTAGAGAAAGCCCGCGCGCAGCAACGAAGACCCAACACAGACAAAAATAAATAAATTTTAAAAACCAAAAGGGTTGACTGATATTCTTTAAAAAAAAAAAAAGAAAAGAAAAGGGGGAAATGCTGATGGGGAACGATGAAGGAGCCTCGGTTGGTTTTCTGTTGGAAGTGTTAGAATTACCTCTCTAAGGTTAAATACATTATTTAGTAGATTAACACACACAAATATCCTCCCCTCAAAAAGTAAACTCTATTTTGAAAATATCCCACCTCACGCCATCAGAATAGTCTAATGGTGGGCTAAATTCCTCTTTCTGCCTTCAAATTAATTTGCGTGAAAGGCTCAACCTAAGTTGTACTGGGAGGATGTAGGTGGCCATGACCATGCACTGGAAACTTGAGTCAGTCCAGATCTTGTGGCTTACAGCACAGGTCCTGCTGCCTCTGCCTCCTCATTCTGATATGGTTGCCAGAGTGAACTAACACACACTTTCTGTCTGTCTCTCTCTCCCTCTTTCTCCCACTCTCTCCGTCGCCCCCCACCCGCTTCCAGGCCAATCTGAACAGATCCTCGCCAACCTTAGTGTCTTCCCCAGGTAGCCTCACACTGATGTGTCTCTGTGAGTTGTGAGGTGGGTCACAGGCCACATGTCACTGATAATAAAGCCCCAAAGATTCCAAGGACCCACTTTTCTCAGCCCTGTGTCTAGAGCACCTTCCCCCGTCACTCATTCACCGGCTCTGCTGCCTGGCAAAGTGTTGCTCCTACACGTCTCAGCTCAGATGCTCTCCTCCCTGTGAACCCACATCCCTGACTTCCCCAGCCAGCTCAGATTCTCCTAAAGCCTTGCTGCACTTTGTACAGACTCCCACGTGAGACTTGCCTTGTTTGATGGCAGTTACTTATACAACTGTCTCCCACTGCATTGTAAGCTCCTTGAGGACAGAGACCATGCCTTGGTTCTTTCTATATCGCCAGTAAATAGCAGCTTCCAGGACATTCTAGGCGCACAGTGAACATTAAAGGATGTTGAATGAATAAATAAGTACTACCACTGATATGGGGGCAAGAGAGTCCCCAGTTAATTAGATCAATGCCTCTTCCCCTCCCCCATTCCTGCTATGCATGGCAGCAGGGAAAAATCTTTCCCCCTAATTACGTCAGACAACACTGTCCCATGAAGTCTCTGTGTTTTGGGAGTAAAGGTTGAAGGAAATGATTTTCCTTTACAAAATTAAAGACTTTGATTATTGGCAAAGAGAAGATGCTCGATTCATTAGAGGACAGTGGCCCAGCAATTCTTACTGCGTTCCTGTAACTAATTAGAGATAGGTAATTTTAAAAATTAGTATCTACAAAAATCGACCACAAACCAATAAGGATGATGAGTTGAATCATAAAAATCCCATTCTATTTATGTTTCCCCACACACACTCAGTGCATTTATTCTAAATGGAAAAGTACAAATAGTGGGAAAAAACATTTAAACTACAGAAACACGAAATTCCAGATGTCAATCCTGCCTAAAGGGCAGAATTTAATTCTGTGCTAAACTACTGTATGTGGGATTAAGAGGCGTGGTTAACCAGACATTTGAGAACGAGGAATTGCCACTGAATCTCTCTATCACATATTTGTCTCACACATAATTTATACAACAAGCCCGCAGAAGGGAAAAATAAAATGCTGTTTGAAACATTTTTTTCCAGCCACAAATTTTTCAGGCTTACTTTTTTCTCCTCATCAAACGTTATTTACGCCTATGGTTTCGGGTTGGATAGTGGGATATTTTCTTTCTGATACATAGGGACAAAGAAATAATATCTCTAACCTGTTATTCTTGCCTGTGTCCTTCTGGCCAATCTCAGGCATCTGAATATGGATATGCAGAGTCCCTGCATTTGGTTTATGTAATGCTTTCAGAGTAGAATAAACTTGCAAGGGAACACTTTTATTTATTCACCTATTTGTTCACTCAACAAATATTTATGACGCACCTCTGTGCCCAGAATTGACACTGGGATCTCCAGATACCAGTGGACAAGACAGGGCCTCCACCCTTGATGAGTTCACAGTCTAGAAGCAGAGATGATTAAACCAACAATTACAATGTAGAATGATAAGCCAGGATAGGAGGGTACACAAGGAGTTGTAGGGATCTGACACCTGTCTGAGATGGTCAGGGAGGGCTTCCAGCAAGAGGTGTCATTTAAATTGCATCTTGACTGACCTGTAGGGCCCAGACAATTGAAGGAGGGTAGGGAAGAGGAAAATTCAAAGCTAAGGGAAGAGCAGGGAGATATCAGAGTATGAGAGAGAAAGTGGGAGAAGGTGAGGCAGGGTGGTGCTTACTGATGGAGCAGACCTTTACAAAGGTACGGAGTCTGAGTCATGAAGTAAACATTTTCTGTGCTCACAAGCCAAGCAACAGCTTCTGTGGCCCTCCTCTCCCTCTCTACCTGGGACACTTTCAATGAAAAGGAAAGTGGAGAGGTATTTGAGAGAGACAAAGCCTCTGAGCAGCAGCATCTTGGCTGGACTGTGTCCGGCATTTGCTCTCGTTTTACATTTTGCAGAAAGCAGGGAGATATATGCCATCAAACCATAACTCATCTGCAACTCCAACCCAGTCCCGGCTGCCATGCAGTATTTGGCAAGAGCCTGACCCGGGGCAAAGGACTTAACATCATCGTGCCTCAGTGCCTTGTCTTTAGAACAGATTGCAGCGAGAATTTAATAAGTGAGTGCATGTAAAGTGCTCAGAACAGAGCCTGGCACAAAGCAAACGCCCAATAAGTATTAGCCATAATGATTTTACTCTGCATATGGGACATGCCGATGAAGCTAGTTGGCCAGTTATTTAAATAACTGGTAGGTCATTTACAGGAACTGGACTCAGGAGTAAAGTTATTGTTGTTCAATGTCTTTGGCACTAACAGGAGACTAGGAAAGTTAACCCTGTGAACATAAAAGCTGAACTTCGGTGGTGGATTTTTTGTTTATATCCGTTCATTGAATATTCATTAGCCCTGTACTTATCGAGCGTCTACTGAATGTCAAGCCTGAGGGTCAAATATACCTGAGATGGACTGACAGTCTATTCTTCATTCAACACATGCTTAGAGGTACCGGAAAGTGTGAGTCACTGCTGAGGATAAAATGATCCATTAGACCCTCCAGCAGAAGGTGATACGTACTACAAAGAGACAGGGACAATAATAATCAGTGCTTGCTTTACACCAGGCTCTGTGTTGAGTACCTTACCTGAATTATCTCAAAGTGCGGTGGGCGTTGATAGGATGGAGATACGGTTCCCAGCGGGGGAGATGAGGAAAGACTTCATGGAAGTGGAGGTATTAGAAGAGAATCTTAGAGAATACTTCACATCTGGAGCATTTTGCTCAAGCCTGGTTTTCCAGCAGACAGGTCCAATGGCTTTTTCTAAAGCTGCCTCTTGGTATAAAGGCTATTTTAAAGAAAATAGCCAATAAAAGGGGATGGTTTCCACTAAAAACTTTCATCTGACTACAAAAGAGAACTCCCACCAACCTGAGTAAGTTGCTTAAAAATGAATCACTTCTCATTCCATTATCAAACCAGAGAGTCATCTTGCCTGCATTGCAGTCCGAATTCCATCTCTCCCTGAATGCCCCTTCTTTCCCGCCAGTGACTGACTGGGAATCATGTTTGCAGCACACGCTGGGATCCTGTTCCTAATTATTGGTTGTGTAATTTATTGATAACGCCAAATATGAGTAAGAAGGAAAGCCTAATTAGAAATAAAGCACTCAGTGTCCCAACAAGGAAAATTCCAGGACTTCAAAAATAGAAAATCAGTGATGCATAGTTTGAGGGCTTTGTCACTAAAGAAATAATCCCAGTACTTAATAAGTCAGAAAATGGATTTAGCAGATGGGGGAAAGTTATCAGTGGCAGAGAATGGGCACCTACAGAGAAATAGAATGGTTTAGGACCAAAATGACTCTGGCACACACTAAAGAATATATAGTTGTGTCCTGAAATGAATGCTATAGAAAATCTGTATGAAAAGAAATATGAAGTCAGCCATGAAGAGCGCACATAACAGATTATGGGCTGGTACAGAAATGCTAGAGCCACTGTTTTACTGGGTTGATTAGCCCATTTAGTTACATGGTTGATCTGTATGATTTTTTTCTTTACGGAATTGACTACTTGAGTGAATCAACCAGAGCTAGAGTGAGGATGCAGCTTTATTCTGATAAGCTGACCTTTAAACACAGTTGACCCTTGAACAATGTGGGTTTGCACTGTGAAGGTCCACTTATACGTGGATTTTTTGCAATAATAAATACCACAGTACTACAGAGTCTGCAGTTGGTTGAAACTGAGAATATGGAAGAACCTCAGATACTGAGGGCTCACGATAAATTATATGTGGATTTTTGACTGCAAGGAAGATCGGCGTCACTAACACCCATGTTGTTCAAGGGTCAGCTATACACAGGAAAACGTTTTTTGTAACAGAGGAGCCATCCCAGCAGCACACGTGACTGCATAGCCTTCTCTGCCTACACCTATTTGAACATGCTTCTAATCAATTGACCATTTACACTTATCAGCTCATAGGACCTTTATAGGGCCCAAAACTCTCAGTTTTAAGTGTCAGTGAGTTGCTGAATGATACTAACCAGATCACTTAGCCTCTGTTTTCCAATTACTGTATTGCACTACTAAAAGGATGATAC
Organism: Neophocaena asiaeorientalis asiaeorientalis; assembly: GCF_003031525.2. Classification (NCBI taxonomy): domain Eukaryota; kingdom Metazoa; phylum Chordata; class Mammalia; order Artiodactyla; family Phocoenidae; genus Neophocaena; species Neophocaena asiaeorientalis. Next base: position 1,284,217 of record NW_020175442.1, on the reverse strand, counting down.
ACACACACACACACACACACACACACACACCACACCACATTGAGACTGATCAGGAGGCTTTCACATTTTCAAGAAACAGAGATCTGGAGACAAGCGGAAAACACAGCTTCTGAGTGATGGCATAACAAGTTACTATTTATACCTCATCTTCCATCCATTGATGTGAACTAGGGGTCTTTCCTTGCCAGAGAATAATTTTAGCGAATGAGTTTCCTGGTGAGCTCACAGCTTAACGCTGCTTGTATCACCATCTTGAGTCAGAAGTGGCTAATGCTGTACAGAATAAACTAATTTGAGTCATCTGTGGGATCTTTGTAAACACTCCACAGTGACTCTTTTAAAAGTCAGTATGAACTTGCGATCTCGGCTTCATTTCCTGCCCCCAGTGATCCACTGGGGGTATTTTTAGGTGATGACATCTTACAGGACTCGTCTAGGTGAGTTTCTCTATTTCAAAGCCAGCATTTGAAAATTCTGCCATACATTATGCTAAGTGGAATAAGTCAGACAGAGAAAGATGTAACACTGAATGATATCACTGACATGTGGAATCTAAAAATTACAACAAACTAGTGAATATAGCGAAAAAGCAACAGACTCACAGATATAGAGAACAAACTGGTGGTTACCAGCGGGGAGAGAGCGGGGGGAGGGGCTATATAAAGGTAGGAGAGTAAGAGGTACAAACTATTAGGTATAAAATAAGCTACTAGGATATATTGTACAGCACGGGGAATACAGCCAATACTTTATAATAACTATAAATGGAATATAACCTTTAAAAATTGTGAGCCAGGGCTTCCCTGGTGGCGCAGTGGTTGAGAGTCCGCCTGCCGATGCAGGGGACACAGGTTCGTGCCCCGGTCCGGGAAGATCCCACATGCCGCGGAGCGGCTGGGCCCGTGAGCCATGGCCGCTGGGCTTGTGCGTCCGGAGCCTGTGCTCCACAACGGGAGAGGCCACAACAGTGAGAGGCCCGCGCACAGCAAAAAAAAAAAAAAAAATTGTGAGCCACTGTATTGTACACCTGTAACATATAATATTGTACAGCAACTGTACTTCAACTAAAAAAAAAAAAAAGAAAGAAAGAAAGAAAGAAAGAAAATTCTGTCACAGATTCCAAAGTCAAAAGGTCTCTGGTTAAATGTCACCAGAAAAGTGACTAACAAATAAGGCAACAAAGGCCGTGGAAATGCATGTGTCCTATATGTGCTGCAGGAAAAGCACTGCCCACCTTACTCTCACTTTAACAGCACTTTCTGTGAACCCCAGCCGACAACCACCTGGAGGGAGAGATGGGGAGAGAAAAACGCTCATCCCTGAGGCTAACGGCTTTCCTCCCAGCTATCGTACTGTATATTAGGAGTGTGAAATGATCCCTTAGCTTCTCAATCATCTCGTTCTGTGATGAGCCTCTGGGTGCTGAGCCACATTTCATTGGCAGTCAGTCACAGGCTGAATACAGAGTACCTCTAGTTTGTTCAGTACCTCACGGGTCACTGAGAAAGAATAGGGCCTGAGGACAAACTCCACTGGTCCGATCACCCAGGTCCAGCTGCGTGATCACAGCCTATAACACTTGGCCAAGAACTCATATTTCATGGAGTGAGAATTGTGCATAAGCCCTTACACTAGGGTTTTGTGTTTTTGAGAAAGATGCTGAGCTTGACTGTGTTTATCAAGGAATGTGGAAACCAAGAGGAGGGGCTGAGTTAAAGAGAATTCTAGGCAAACCAAACCCCTGAGGTTGGCAGTGAATAGCCCATCGGCCAGAAAGAATGTGAAGGGACCCAGTTCTATGTGAAAAAAGTTTCTTGGTTTTTGTGTTCTCCTTGAAAACCTTCAACGCTGGAATGTTTGATATCAGTGTGTTCTGGTCTAAAAAGAGAAGTAGAGAACTTCAAAGGAAGTATTTGAGAAGCAAGAGGAGAGAAGGGAGGGAGGGAGGCAGATTTGGAAATATTAATAGGGAAAAGGAGGGAAATGGTGCATCCTGTAATTATTTTTATAAGAAAGGCAGCTAATAAGGGTTCCAGGGTAGAATTTCTATTTCTTGAATTCGTTCAAAGTGATTGAGACTCTTGGATCTGGGGGACCAAGATTTTGCTGTAGGAGACTTCATTTGAATGCCTCTTTCCAAAGAAAACACACATCATACCAAGACATACAATCTATGTGTAGCTTCACTGTGTTGCTGGAAACTCGGCCCCACTGATTGATTCTTCTTTACGGAGAATCACAGTGTCCTCGTTTACCCCTCTAAAAGCTAGTCTGATGGACTTGCAGTTGAGTGAAGCAAGTCTTTCAGAGCAAAGAGGCAGCTGCTGCTGTCTGGCCGGCTGCTAATGAAAGGCTTATGCAGCAGTCTCTGTGAACCATGCAGGCAGTGCTCCTGCCGGATCCTAAGAAACCAACCTTTTCAGGAACATTGTGTTAAGGAATGTCTGGAATGTTTTTAGTCCCGAGAGTTCCCAGGTAGCCTATACGGTCCACAATGAAGAATGAGCAAAGCAGTGTTACAATGTTCAGCAAGACCGATTCAGAGCAGAGAGCGATCAGGGAAAAAAAAACCCATTAAGATGAGGCGTAAGATTGACTCTTCTCAACCATCAAATGCAGTTTCAGGATTTCTTTCTGACTTGCAGCTGAATCACACAGACCATCTACTATAGTCCCAGGCTAATGAGGGCGTAGGTGCTAAATAGGCTTTAAATTTTAAACTAAACATGTAGCAACTACATGTAAATTTCTTCATACCCTTTAGCTTAGTACATGAGTGAGTGAACACTGTTAAAACACCAGCATAACTGCACCCTTGATGTACACTATTAACAGTGGTTATTCATAGGATGGGAAGTTCTATTTCTAATTATGTTTTAAAGGTTTTAAATATATTTAAAGGTTTTAAAATGTTTATGTACAGGTAAGTGTTTGTATGCACATACACATACATGTATATGAATATATTTTGCTGAATACCTCTTTTTTTATTAGAACTGTAAATTTGCTAAGGCTGAGCTGAGGACACTGCTTCAATAAAGATATTTAGCATTTAAGATAATATTTAGTGTGTAGAGTAACATGGTCTTTTTTTTACGTTTTATTTTGGACATTCTCTATCTTAAGATTTCTCAGACTTTCTGTCTGCATTCTACTGTAAGAAGTACATTTAAAATTTTTGATCCAGCACACTCACATTATATGTTTATTATGCTATATATACATATATATAAAAAAATATGCATATGAAACAAAACCTATCCTTTCAAAGGGTGATGCACTCTGATATTTTCTGTTCTACTTTTTCATTTGTATAAAATATCATCATGACTCAGTTTATTCATTTTCTTATGCACTAATGGGTCATGACCTGGAATTTGAGAAACATTTTTTACCTGGCCTTTTAAGTAATTTCATAATGCTATTAAGGAAAATAAAATGTTATAATGAAATAATGTGGATATCCATTTGACACGATTCAAGGAAATACATGAGTGCTAATAAAAGAACTCTATCTTTGACTGAAGCTAATTATGATCATTATTGTTATGTTATCATATTCTGGAGAATATTAACTTTTAAAAAATGAGAATAGTCATGTAATCTCTTTCTTCATTTAAAATAACATTTACACAACCTTTCAAACTTAATTAAGCCATTTCCTTTCTTTAGCCATCCCATCTCCAAGACCCCCAAATTTTTTAAGGGAAAGACAAGGATATTTAATAGAATACAAAAATTAAGAGTAAAATTCTAGGTTTTACCATAGCAGACTTCTACTAGCTCACTTCTGAATGATCAAAAGGCCATATGCAGCATGAGGATAAATGCAGAATCAGGTTCTGGGCACTCGATGGCTCCTTAGAATTGATGGTAAATTTAACCTCTGAAGATAAGATCAGACATGAATTACCAAAAAAGAGTAATTATTAGAGAAACTTTGTGGTGACTCCACCTGTGAAAATGGAGAATCACTCTGTAGTGTGAATGATTCCCCAATACAGAGCTCTGTATTGATGGGCTGGTCGGAACGCTGTAAGCTGAAGACATCAAGAAGTCTTTTTTTTTTTGCGGTGCGCGGGCCTCTCACTGTTGTGGCCTCTTCCGTTGCGGAGCACAGGATCCGGACACGCAGGCCCAGTGGCCATGGCTCACGGGCCCAGCCGCTCCGCGGCATGTGGGATCTTCCTGGACCGGGGCACAAACCCGTGTCCCCTGCATCGGCAGGCAGACTCAACCACTGCGCCACCAGGGAAGCCCAAGAAGTCTATTTTTGAAACGACTGTGTATTTCACCTTGACGTATCTGATTTGTAAAATTATTTTTTGCATATTGAATGAATTAAAACGGGCCTGACTTGTCCTTTTTCTCGATGCTGCCTACAGAGTTCACAAATTGGTGCTGAACGATAGGTATTTTAAAGCCCCAAAGACCACAGTGTGGATACCCTGGACAGCAGGACAGATAGAATGTTTGGATAAGAGTGACCCTTTGAGAACTGCCTACAGGACAGGACCTCTTCTCAGTGACAGGTGGGGTGGAAACACTGTACAACTTCTTCCCCACCAGAGCAGGGAATTTTGACTACACAGTGCTCAGCATGTCCTCCTGGCCCCCGTCCCCACCCATTTTCTTCCCAGCTTCCCTGACTCTTCCACCACCATGCTCACCACGCCTGGTTGCACCTGCCTGCCGACTTCCGCCTCCCTTGCTAGATTCCAAGTTGCTGAGGGAAGGCAGGGAGTCGACCTTGTCCACCACTGCCTCCTCAAACTAGCACAGTGAACTGGGCACATTTGGGGAGCACCCACAATCATGTGTTGAGGGAAAGAACAGATAAGTGAACAAATTTTTAATTAATCACCCATTTAACTTGTAGCCCCCTTCAAGAGTCAACCTTCTCGATACACCTGGCCCAGTAGGAGGCAAGTGCCAAGCCCTCTCCACCAAGGCCAGCAGGGAACCCACTTCCAGGGGGTCTGCAGCCAGCATCTAAATTACAGTTACGGCTCCATGAGAGTCACCCTGGAAGTCTCAGAGCAGGTGGAAACCACTGACCCAAGCATCTGGAAAATCCAGAAGCAGCAGAAGTGGTGGTACTCAGGGGCTGAAAGAAAAATTCAGATGTCATTTTTGCCTCATCTTCCTCCAAACTGTTTGCAGCGAGTATTTCACTGCTAAAATGAGAGACAGGAAGGTAATAGCTTACAGGTAAATTGCTATGGACAGCGTTGTCTGAGGTATATAATATGCTTTCCATACATTTGTTCAATGCAGGTACAAAGTGGGATAATCCAGTCTCTAAACACTTAGTCCAGGTATTATTAGGAAGGAACACCTGAACCAGGTGGACATGCATGGCATTTGCAGTCACTATCCTATTAGTTGGAACCAGATGAAACTGTCCTTTTGATAGGTCAAAGGTGGTCAAATAGCAGCAGTTTCATATAGTTCAACCCATCACAGGTTTAAATGCACCACTTCACTGCTAGAAACAAGTCAAGGCTGAATCCTGCTGATACTAAGAAAGCCTGGTTGGTGTATCGGGCCGTTAGCAGCCTTTTGGGAGAACTAAGGACTGACGTGAGCATGAAGGATGCACAATTGCCCTCGGTCAGTTGTTCTAAAGTGTATTCTAGGGCACCCCAGTTCCACAGGACGCTTATGAAGAAAGAAGAAAAGGACCGATTTATGAAATGCTGCAAACGATATTCCTTTCCTAAAGTTTCAAAATTCATATTAAAGTATCACATTCACAAATCAGAGAATCTGAAGGGTTCTACAATCAAAACATCACTTAACCGTGTTGAATTCAGGACATTCCAAATTTATTTGACGAGTGAAACCATACATAAAGGTGACGTCTACTATCACAGTTAACAGTTTGGGATTAGCCGGACTTCTGCCCATGATCCAGGCACGTCTCGCCTCTCCCAACCCTGGCTCCTTAGGCCTGAATCAGTTCAGGTTCATATTTACCCTGAACTAGACAGAGGCCCCTGACAGCGGTTTATTTCCACTTCTCCCCACTGTTCCCAAACAGCCAGAAAAAGGCAGAAGCTCAGGATACTCCACGGCAATACACAAGTTGCTTTCTACTGATTTTATATTCAGTTTGTGCAAGTCTCACCATGCCATCAACCCAGCATTTATGTATTTTAGTGAATAATATTAATAGAGACTTAGGGAATAATCATACCTGCCATGGTATACCTGCCATGTACTTTTCACACTGTGCTATGTTTCATGTTTTCCATATCTGTCATGTACATTACATTGCTCACAATGAGCTGAGGAGGTAGGTATTTTTGCTCCCACTCTATAGACAATCTTTAGTGTCAAAGATATTTTGTGGCCTAAAGTCCACAGCTGTGATTTAATAACACTACTTCCTATGCTCCCTCTACCACATTAATAAGAGTTGACACGTATATAGTGCTTACTCCAAGCCAGCCACCAAGTTTTAACTCATTTAAATCATTATAAACCAATGAAGGTACCATTACTATCCCCATTTGACAACTGGGGAAACAGAAGAAGTTAACCAATCCGCCTAAAGTCTTATGGTTAAAAAGAGGCAGGGCTGGAATTCAGACTAAGGCTGATTATTGTTTGGTTCTACAATAAGGAAATCCATTTAACTACGTCTAACCCAGGACTTTCCAAACTTGTTTGACTAGGGAATCATTTTTTGCAGGTCATGCCTACTACTACAGTTAACACTTTGAGAGAACACAGTTTGGGAATCACAGGACCACCCCCCTCCCCTTGATCCAGGCACCTCTAGCCTCTCCAAACCCAGGGTCCATGCCCTTTACCATTACACTCTCGGCCTCTTAGAGATCCCAGAGTCTCCGTTTACATATCTCACTAACTAAGTCTCCTGGCTGTAGAGGCTAGATGTCAAAAACTGTCCATTTATTCTCTTAATTCTCTCTAAAACCCTTATAATGTAACCAAATCAATATAGCACATTTGTAAAGGTTAATATAAAATAAATTATTTTAGCATATAAAGTGACTTTTATCTCCAATGTCCCTATAGAGAAAAACAACCTTTTGTGTTTTGAGTAACTAAGAATACAAAAATCCTCGAAGTCTCTGACGCTATGAAGCCACAAATTGCAGTGTGAACATCAAATCATTCTATTAAGGCAATGTAAAGGAACTGAGTTCAATATAAGTCACCTTCAATCTCACCACCGTTGGGTGAGTTGCTTTCTACTGATTTTATCTAACATTTATTGTTAGATAAAATCTAACATTTATTGGGTGTTTATTATGGGCCAGGCACTCTGCCACATACTTTTCATAGATTATCTTATTTCACAACAACTCTCTGAGATAGATGCTGTTGTTATTCCCCTCCTACTTCCTGAAGCAAAACCAAAGGCACTAGGAGTTAAGCTGCCCAAGATCACACAGCTATCTAGCAAATGGTAGAGCCAAGAGGTGAAGAGGGGGAACCTGGATTTTACATGTCCCCAGCCATTGTAGATGCTAACTCTGGCTGCACAGAGCAAAGCCAAATATGAGCCCCCAGGTTCTAACAAAGGGATCATTTACTTTTTGCAAGCCCCACATTAAAAGGTACATGACATCTACTAAATGGTTACCCTTGGGGAACCTTCAAAACCTGTCGACTGGAAATAAGATTCCAGAGGGGGAAACCCTAAAACCTTTAATTGCTCCAAGATGATATGTTGGTTTGGCAGGTCTGGCTCGTCTTAAAAGGAAGTGTTTTTTTGAAGGTATGGCTGAATAATATGGCATTAAAGAAACACGATTCGAGTTCTCATGCTTACAAAATCACAGTTGTCATTTCTAGGTTTTGCAATCTCTTACTAAGTTGGCGAAAACCAATACTGTACACACTTAGGTACATCTGCCCTTTTCTTCCCTGCACCAAAGAACTTCACAGGGTTTTTAGTATTTTTAGTTACTCAAAGCACTCAAAACAAGGATTGTTTTTCTCTCTATGGACATTAGAGGAAAAAGTCATTTTGTGTTCTAAAATAATTTATTTTACGTTAACCTTTGCAAATGTGCCACATTGATTTGGTTATTTTTAAACGTTTAAGACAATCAAGACTGCATTAAGAAAGTGTTGGAAAACCTAAAATAACTGGAGACTCAGGCAGTTTATTGTTTTCTTTAAAAACAACTATAGATGGATTTCAAGGAGGTAAAAGAGATGAAAACGGAAGGTAAAAATGATCATTTGGGCTTCCCTGGTGGTGCAGTGGTTAAGAATCCGCCTGCCAGCGCAAGGGACACAGGTTCGAGCCCTGGTCTGGGAGGATCCCACATGCCGCGGAGCAACTAGGCCTGTGTGTCATAACTACTGAGCCTGTGCTCTAGAGCCTGTGAGCCACAACTACTGGACCTGCGTGCCTCAACTACTGAAGCCCGCGCGCCCAGAGCTTGTGCTCCGCAACAAGAGAAGCCACTGCAATGAGAAGTCCGCGCACAATAACCAAGAGTAGCTCCCGCTCGCCGCAACTGTATTCTCCCTGTACTAAGTTCCTTCCTCCCTAAATGAGGCTGTTAACAAGACCTACTTCATAAGGTTGCTTGCTGTGAAAATTCAATAAGATAATTTATAAAAGCCCTAAGGACAGTATCTGATAAGTGCTCAACAACTGCCAGCTATTAAAGCAGTTGTCACCATCACTGCAGAACACAGGAAGGGGTGTGGAGAAGTTAAGTGAAAAGGTAAATTAAAACAAAACAAGAATAATCCTAGGTCTACTGCTGAGACCTCATGGTAGAACTGACACATCGTGGGTGCTCAGTAAATAGCGAATGATTGACTCAATCTATCAATCAGTGAATGGACCAAGGAATGGAATCTCAGGAAGAAAAGCTTGCTTTCAAAAAAGCTAATTCTTTGCCTTCTGCGGGCCTTTTGATCCCTCCTAATCCATCCATAAGAGAGAAGTTATCCACCCTAATTCAGAATAGTCTTTCTATTGCTCTTGCAGTAACTCAGTTCAGCAGTAAATTTTAAACTTTTTCCAAAACCACACTAACATATATGCTAGAACACACCAAATTTATAAGCAAAAACTCTAAGTGACCTTAACATCATGACAGGAGAAAAAGATGTTCAAAGATGAAGTTATATTTAACACACCCTTTATTTCTGTCTAAATAGTGTGATTTAAAATGAATGAATGTTGTGTGGGAAAAAAAAAATTATGTAAGTGTCTATATTTAGATATATAGATTTTTTTTTTTTTTTACAAAAAGATAACAATAAACAAAAAGGGAGTGTGCTGAACAAGAGAGTGAGAAAGGAAAGCCAGGGATACTGCTTATTTCCCTCCCACTGGGAGACGAATCATTATTCTATGTTCCTTCAATCCAGTTATTTACCTTCAGAAATTACTTTTGGCTTCTTTTCACTTCTGAAACGGGACCAGAATCACAAACACATTCGACAACAATATGTTCCTCTTGCGTAAATGTCTCTTCTAGGCCACATACATAATTAAAATCCTGTTGACTCAGGAATAACGTCTCAGAACTGAATGTCCAAACTCTGTAACTTGCTTCCTTTTCTAACCAGACAGCACTGCTGCCAAAAAGCTTCTGGGCCCTCTGCCTCTTTTCTCCACGTATAATTATTATACATTATATAGCATATACTTGATTTGCCAAAGCCTGCCAGAAAAGCTTCCTGTGACTACTTATTTGAACTTTGTTGTATATACATGTGACCAAAAACACAGTGTACCAAAGCAGAAGAAAAAAAGGAGGTGGGTGGGAGTGGATGTGCTTAGAAATTCTTATTTTCCATGGAAATGAGATGAAAGTCTTAAGGCAAAGCAATACGTATACACATAGCTTATAAAGCAAAATTCACTTAAGGTGAAAGAATATTTTAAAAATTAATGATGCCATATTATAACACGAATCCTTGGTTTCCAATATTTGAAATGAGGAAATCGACTTTAAAAAGTCTTCAAAGTATATATGAGGCATAAAATAAAGCACTTTGGCTTTCCTTCACCTTTGGGCAGCACCAGATTTAAACCAGACATGAAAATCTATCCTATTTTTAACAACCTCTAGAGGAAGAGGTTACACAATGTTTCTTAGGAAGTTGTTCCAATATTCCTCCCAGTCTTAAAACCCTTACATTCTAACCTAAATCCCTCACTGTCTAGTTTCAGCCCATTTCCTTTTGTTCAGCCTTAGCATGGTTGAAGAGCCAACATTATGAGAATATTCTCAATTACTGTGTTGATTTTTTTTTTCAGCCCACAGTTGCCTGGATCTCTCCTATTTCTTCAAAAATATTTAGATATGATATTGGCTTTTTTTCAGTTTTCTGAAAGTTCTCCTGTCTACAAATTTTCAGAAAGACCTATCCATATTTTAAAGGCTTTTAAGCTACAAGTAATTGCAGAGTTTAGTATAGCTAGTTAAAATTATTTTTACCAGGTAGTTCCCTACTTATGCTCATTTTTCTGTAGCATTCTAAAACTTATTTCAGAAAAGAAGTGATCATCAAACTTTGGTGTACCTCAGAAAATTAACAAAGCTTCTTAAAAATAAGATGCCCAACTCTTGACCCAGACTCAGTAAATTATAACCTTTAAGGCCCTGACATCCTTCAATTATTCTCATTCAAAAGTCTTAATTTGATTAACAAGAAAGTTATCAAGCCCATTATTAAAAATGGAAACAAAAACAAAAAAACACACTAAAAAAATGTGTTGTCTTCTTCCTTGATAAAGTCAGTTCTGCTTTTGCACTTAAAACTGACACATTAACAGAATCAGGTATTTGGTGCTGTACTGAAGTTCGACATCACAATCCGCATTAGCAGGAAAATCAAAACCAAACCTAATCCGTGCCTACAAGTTTCCCACACTAGAACTAATTCACTGCCAACAGGCTCTTGATGTATAATACATTATCACATGAAAATGTGATTATGAAAAATACGAGACTGCCACTGCCTGCAAGTATGTAATGCATTCAACATAAGTTATGCAGCAACTTTCAAAATTTAAGCTGGTTTCTGAGGATATAAGCCCGTTCAAAGGACCCTGAGTGGCAAGGTAAAGAAAGAACTAATTACTGTACAAAATGACATAGAAACAGAAACGTCAATACAGTGCAAGAGCTGAGGAGGAGTTGGAAGGTTCTATGTGAGAGGCAAGAGCATCTTTTCCAGGAAATTTTAAGGTGAATGAGGGTAGGTCTGTGCTTAGATCCTAAACCATGTGGTATTGTTATTATTAGTGTTGGATTGCTACAAAAGGGGAACACCAGAGGCCTGCCTCAATGATTTGCCCAGGTGGGCTTGGTTTCATTTCTTTCTCTTATATTCTTAAGCATCAGTGTTGGATTACCCAAAGGAGCTGCCTCAGATAGTCTGTGCTCTGCATTTCCCCACAAGCACACAGGCAAGAGGGGAAAAAAAACACTAAAGCAACCACAGAAATGCAGGTGAAAAGGAAAGGGCTGAGAAATTGCTGCACTAGGAAAGAAGTGAAAGTAGCCAAAAGACAGCAGCCAAATGCTGAGATATTCAAAGACAACTCAGGTGTGCAAAGAAAGAGGTATCTCCTGTGATAAGAACTTTTAAGATCTATTCTCTTGGCAACTCCCAAATATACAATACAATACTGTTAACTATAGTCACCACGCTGTACTTTATACACACAAATGTCTAATCATTATGTTGTACACCTGAAACTAATATAATGTTATATGTCAGTTACATCTCATTTAAAAAAAAAAGAGGTATCTGTTTGTACCAATTTGTCCATGAATATGTGCCCATGGGATCAATTATACTTAGCACTGTTGACTAACTTTTCTCTTTGGATTCAGGATCACAGTCCTTTTTTTAAAATTTTTATTGGAGTATAGTGGATTTGTAATGTTGTGTTAGTTTTCTGCCGTACAGCAAAGTGAATCAGTTATACATATACACATATCCACACTTTTTCTGATTCTATTCCCATATAGGTCATTACAGAGTATTGAGTAGAGTTCCCTGTGCTATACAGTATGTTCTTATTAGTTATCTATTTTATATATAGTAGTGTGTATATGTCAATCCCAATTTCCCAATTTATCCCTCTCCCTGCTTTCCTCCTTGGTAACCATAAACCTATGCTTTCCTCTAAGAGTGTTATAGTATCCAGTCTTCTGTTTAGGTCTCTAATGCATTTTGAGTTTATTTTTGTTTATGGTGTTAGAGAATGTTCTAATTTCATTCTTTTACATGTAGCTGTCCAGTTTTCCCAGCACCACTTATTGAAGAGAATGTCTTTTCCCCATTGTATATTCTTGCCTCCTTTGTCATAGATTAGGTGACCATAGGTGCATGGGTTTATCTCTGGACTTTCTATCCTGTTCCATTGATCTATATTTCTGTTTTTGTGTCAGTACCATACTCTTTTGATTACTGTAGCTTTGGAGTATAGTCTGAAGTCAGGGAGCCTGATTCCTCCAGCTCCATTTTTCTTTCTTAAGATTGTTTTGGCTCTTCAGGTTCTTTTGTGTTTCCACACAAATTGTGAAATTTTTTGTTTTGGTTTTGTGAAAAATGCTATCGGTAATTTGATAGGGATTGCGCTGAATCTGTAGTGGGCATAGAGGGAACATACCTCAACATAGTTCTTTTCTAGTTCCTCTCCAAACTTCTTTCCCTGGTTCCTCTGTTTTATTTTCCATGAATTGTCTATATGTTGTTTTTCTCTAGAGTTTCCATCCTTAATTCTCTTCTTTTTTCCCTCTATATTCCCTTTATTTAAAAAGCTTATGTGCATCCATGGCTTCAAGTATCACTTATGAAAATGAACCTAAACATCAGATTCCACAGGTGAAGGGTTCAGTCCTACAAGATTGCCCACCCCCACCCCTGCCACTTCAGTCTCAAGTCACAAGTCCACACTATAGATTAGTGGTTTCCATGACCCTCTCCTTGGACTTCAGACACCAGTTACAAGCCCGTGTTTTTACCTGTAGTTCTGACCATCCAGCTATATATTAGAGTTTCCCACAACCTCCTCCTTGAGCTTGATTAATTTTCTAGAATGGCTAACAGAACTCAGAGCAACATTTTACTTACTAGATTACCAATTTATTATAAAAGGAGGTAACTCAGGAGTAGTCAGTTAGAAGAGCTGTATAGGTACGGGGAGAGGGCATGGAGCTTCCACGTCTTCTCTTAGTGCACCACTTTCCCTAATTTCCATGTGTTCACCATCCCAGAAGCTCTCTGAACCCTGTCCTCTTGGGTTCTTATGGAGGCATCAGTATGTAATCGTGATTGATTAAATTATTGGCTATGGGTGATTGATTCAACCTCCAGGCCCTTTCCCCTCTTTGGAGGTCAGGGGTGAGACTGAAAGTCCCAACCCTCTAATCACATGGTTGGTTCTCCTGGCAACTGGCCCTCAACATTAGTGAGACCCAAAAGTCACTTCATTATTATAACATGAGACACCTCTGTCACTCTCAACACGGAAAATTCCAAGGGTTTGTGGAGCTGTGAGTCAGGAACTGTGGATGAAGATCAAATATATATGAGAAATAGGTTTTGATTATCTGAATGACCAAATACATATTTTTCTTATAAATCACAATATCACATCCCATATCTTCTATTTCTGCTAATAGTACAATCCTCTCCCATCACATCTGCTTCTCCCTTTGCTGCACACCATTGCTTAGCAAGTCCTACTGATGGCATCTCCAAGACAAGGCACAGGTCACATTCACTCTCACTAGTTCTCCCCTAGATTAGCCCTTCACTAACCCTTGCCTAGACTATAATAGTGTCCCAGATGGGTTCCTCTCTAAACTGATTCTTAAAATTATTGGCAGGTGATTTGGATGCCACAATTTGATTGATCTCCTCTCTCCTTTTTGAAATCCTTTTATACTTCTCCATTGCCTATCAAAGTTAGTTCAACCCTATTTTTAAAAAATAGTAAAATTTGTTGAGCACACTATGTGACCAGTGGTACACACATATCATTTTACTTATTTCCCCAAGAAGCCTATAGGAGAGGACCTTCCATTGTTTTGGGGTGCACGAGGAGAGGGGATTCAGGGCACCACTGAAACGAGCTCCAGAGACGGGCGCAAGCCGCGGCTATCAGCACAGACCTCAGAGACGGGCATGAGATGCTAAGGCTGCTGCTGCAGCCACCAAGAAGCCTGTGTGCAAGCACAGATCACTATCCACACCTCCCCTCCCGGGAGCCTGTGCAGTCCGCCACTGCCAGGGTCCCGTGATCCAGGGACAACTTCCCTGGGAGAACACACGGTGCGCCTCAGGCTGCTGCAACGTCATGCTGGCCTCTGCCGCTGCAGGCTCGCCCCACATTCCATAGCCCTCCCTCCCTCCGGCCTGAGTGAGCCAGAGCCCCCTAATCAGCCGCCCCTTTAACCCTGTCCTGTCTGGGTGAAGAACAGATGCCAGAGGCTGACCTACATGCAGAGGCGGGGCCAAATCCAAAGCTGAACCCCAGGAACTGTGCAGACAAAGAAGAGAAAGGGAAATTTCTCCATGCAGCCTCAGAAGCAGTGGATTAAATCTCCACAATGAACTTGACATACCCTGCATCTGTGGAATACCTGAACAGACAAGGAATCATCCCAAAATTGAAGCGGTGGACTTTGGGAGCAACTGTAGACTTGGGGTTTGCTGTATGCGACTGACTAGTTTCTGATTTATACGTTTATCTTAGTTTCGTTTTTAGCACTTGTTATCATTGCTGGATTTGTTTATTGGTTTATTTGCTCTCTTCTTTTTTTTTATTACTTTTTAAATTTTTTATTTTAAAAACTTTATTTTATTTATTTTTCTTTCTTTCTTTCTTTTCTCCCTTTTCTTTGAAGCCATGTGGCTGACAGTGTCTTGTTGCTCTGGCTCGGTGTCAGGCCTGAGCCTCTGAGGTGGGAGAGCCAAGTTCAGGACACTGGACCATCAGAGACTTCCTGGCCCCACATAATGTCAATTGGTGAGAGCTCTCCCAGAGATCTCCTTCTCAATGTTAAGAATCAGCTCCACTCAATGACCAGCAAGCTCCAGTGCTGGACACCCCATACTAAACAACTAGCAAGATAGGAACACAACTCCACCCATTAAAATGGGTGCTAAAATGGGTGATTTTAGGCACCCATTAGCAGAGAAACTGCCTAAAATCATACTAAGTTCACAGACACCCCAAAACACACCACAAGATGCAGTCCTGCCCACCAGAAAGACAAGATCCGACCTCATCCAGCAGAACACAGGCACCAGTCCCCTCCACTAGGAAGCCTACACAAACCACTGAACCAACCTTACCTACTGGAGGTGGACACCAAAAACAACAGGAACTATGAACCTGTAGCCTGCGAAAAGGAGACCCCAAACACAGTAAGTTAAGCAAAATGAGAAGACAGAAACACACAGCAGATGAATGAGCAAGGTAAAAACCCACCAGACCAAACAAATGAAGAAGAAACAAGCAGTCTACCTGAAAAAGAATTCAGAGTAATGATAGTAAAGATGATTCAAAATCTTGGAAACAGAATGGAGAAAATACAAGAAATGTTTAACAAGGACCTAGAAGAACCGAAGAGCAAACAAACAATGATGAACAACACAATAAATGAAATTAAAAATTCTCTAGAAGGAATCAATAGCAGAATAACTGAGGCAGAAGAACGGATAAGTGACCTGGAAGATAAAATAGTGGAAATAACTACTGCACAGCATAATAAAGAAAGAAGAAGGAAAAGAATTGAGGACAGTCTCAGAGACCTCTGGGACAACATTAAATGTACCAACATTTGAATTATAGGGGTCCCAGAAGAAGAAGAGAAAAAGAAAGGGACTGAGAAAATATTTGAAGAGATTATAGTTGAAAACTTCCCTAATATAGGAAAGGAAATAGTCAATCGAGTCCAAGAAGTGCAGAGTCCCATACAGGATAAATCCAAGAAACACACAAAGGCACATATTAATCAAACTATCAAAAATTAAATGCAAAGAAAAAATATTAAAAAACAGTAAGGGAAAATCAACAAATAACATATAAGGGAATTCCCCATAAAGTTAACAGCTGATCTTTCAGCAGAAACTCTGCAAGCCAGAAGGGAGTGGCAGGACATACTTAAAGTGATGAAACGGGAAAACCTACAGCTAAGATTACTCTACCCAGCAAGGATCTCATTCAGATTCGACAGAGAAATTAAAACCTTTACAGCCAAGCAAAAGCTAAGAGAATTCAGCACCACCAAACCAGCTTTAAAACAAATGCTAAAGGAACTTCTCTAGGCAGGAAACACAAGAGAAGGAAAAGACTTACAATAACAAACCCAAAACAATTAAGAAAATGGTAATAGAAACACACATATCGATAATTACCTTAAATGTAAATGGATTAAATGCTCCAACCAAAAGACATAGACTGGCTGAATGGATACAAAAACAAGACACATATATATGCTGCCTACAAGAGACCCACTTGAGACCTAGGAACACATACAGACTGAAAGTGAGAGGATGGAAAAAGATATTCCATACAAATGGAAATCAAAAGAAAGCTAGAGTAGCAATTCTCATATCAGACAAAATAGACCTTAAAATAAAGACTGTTACAAGAGACAAAGATGGACACTACATAATGATCAAGGAATCAATCCAATAAGAAGGTATAAAAATTGTAATTATTTACGCACCCAACATAGGAGCACCTCAATGCATAAGGCAAATGCTAACAGCCATAAAAGGGGAAATTGACAGTAACACAATAATGGTAGGGGATTTTAACACCACACTGTCACCAACAGACGGATCAACCAAAATGAAAATAAATAAGGAAACACAAGCTTTAAATGACACATTAAACAAGATGGATTTAATTGATATTTATAGGCCATTCTATCCAAAAACAATAGGATATACTTTCTTCTCAAGTGCTCATGGAACATTCTCCAGGAGAGATCATATCTTGGGTCACAAATCAAGCCTTGGTAAATTTAACAAAATTGAAATCGTATCAAGTTTCTTTTCTGACCACAATGCTATGAGACTAGATATCAATTACAGGGAAAAAACTCTAAAAAATACCAACATATGGAGGCTAAACAATACACTACTAAATAACCAAGAGATCACTGAAGAAATCAAACAGGAAATCAAAAAAGACCTAGAAACAAATGACAATGAAAACACAGCAGCTTAAAACCTATGGGATGCAGCAAAAGCAGTTCTAAGAGGGAAGTTTATAGCAATACAATCCTACCTCAAGAAACAAGAAAAATCTCAAATAAACAACCTAACCCTACACCTAAAGCAATTAGAGAAAGAAGAACAAAATAACCCCAAAGTTAGCAGAAGGAAAGATATCATAAAGATCAGATCAGAAATAAATGAAAAAGAAATGAAGGAAATGACAGCAGAGTTCAATAAAACTAAAAGCTGGTTCTTTGAGAAGATAAACAAAATTGATAAACCATTAGCCACTCATCAAGAAAAAAAGGGAGAAGACTCAAATCAACAGAATTAGAAATGAAAAAGGAGAAGTAACAACTGACACTGTAGAAATACAAAGGATTGTGAGAGATTACTACAAGCAACTATATGCCAATAAAATGGACAACCTGGAAGAAATGGACAAATTCTTAGAAAAGCACAACCTTCCAAGACTGAACCAGGAAGAAATAGAAAATATGAACAGACCAATCACAAGCACTGAAATTGAAACTGTGATTCAAAATCTTCCAACAAGCAAAAGCCCAGGACCAGATGGATTCACAGGCAAATTCTATCAAACATTTAGAGAAGAGCTAACACTTATGCTTCTCAAACTCTTCCAAAATATAGCACAGGGAGAAACACTCCCAAACTCATTCTATGAGGGCACCATCACCCTGATACCAAAATCAGACAAAGATGTTATAAAAAAAGAAATCTACAGGCCAATATCACTGATGAACATAGATGCAAAAATCCTCAACAAAATACTAGCAAACAGAATCCAGCAGCACATTAAAAGGATCATACATAAAAATACAACTACCATACGATGCAGCAATCCCACTACTGGGCATATGCCCTGAGAAAACCATAATTCAAAAAGAGTCATATACCACAATGTTCATTGCAGCTCTATTTACAATAACCAGGACATGAAAGCAACCTAAGTGTCCATCAACAGATGAATGGATAAAGAAGATGTGGCACATATATACAATGGAATATTACTCAGCCATAAAAAGAAACGAAATTGAGTTATTTGTAGTGAGGTGGATGGACCTAGAGTCTCTTATACAGAGTGAAGTAAGTCAGAAAGAGAAAAACAAATACTGTATGCTAATACATATATGTGGAATCTAAAAAAAAAAAAAAGGGTTCTGAAGAACCTAGGGGTAGGACAGGAATAAAGACGCAGATGTAGAGAATGGACTTGATGACACGGGGAGGGGGAAGGGTAAGCTGAGACGAAGTGTGAGAGTCGCATGGACATATATACACTACCAAATGTAAAATAGATAGCTAGTGGGAAGCCGCTGCATAGCACAGGGAGATCAGCTCAGTGCTTTGTGACTACCTAGAGGGGTGGGATAGGGAGTGTGGGAGTGAGACTCAAGAGGGAGGGAATATGGGGATATACGTATATGTATAGCTGATTCACTTTGTTATACAGCAGGAACTAATACAACAATGTTAAAAAAAAAAAAAAAAAAATTAAAAAAAAAAAAAAAAAAAAAAAAAAGCCTATAAGTGGGAGTTTGTGTGTGAAATAATTACAAATATAAAATATTAAACTATTTCCATCACTTGTGGAAATACCACTGATTCAGTAAATTTTTTTAGGCAATAAAGAAATATTACACTAAATATACATATTGACTGTAAGATTTTTCTTGATTTCAAAGACATTAAAATGAGGAAGAGCGCTTCCCTGGTGGCGCAGTGGTTGAGAGTCCGCCTGCCGATGCAGGGGACACGGGTTCGTGCCCCGGTCCGGGAAGATCCCACATGCTGCGGAGCGGCTGGGCCCGTGAGCCATGGCCGCTGAGCCTGCGCATCTGGAGCCTGTGCTCCGCAACGGGAGAGTCCACAACAGTGAGGGGCCCGCATACAGCAAAAACAATAAATAAATAAATAAAAATGAGGAAGAAAAATGTGAATCTTACAAACAAGGAAATACAATAACTTTCCATTTTAAACCAAGTCAATGCTCTTTCTAACACACTATATTCATTTTTCCTTTGACTTAGGGTTCACTTTTTTTTGTCTTATTTTCCTCTCTTGTCCTCGTGCTCGTCACACTTACCCACTCTTGTGTCTTGGCCTTGGCTTCTCCTATACCAGGAGTACCTGGTCCTCCTTACTCCACTTGTCCAAAGACAGCTACGCCTCCACACCGGGCTCAAACACACCCTCCTTCGTTAACTCTTTTCTCATTCCCCAAATGAAAATGACCTGTTATTCCTCCGAACTATCGTAAATTTTGCACTCTGACATGGAACTGCTCTTAGTGTCTTGTGATAGGGTTATGTATATTCCATCTCTTCACTAGAGCGTATGTTTCTTTGAGATGCAACTGTAACTGATACATCTTTGCACAACTACCCCCAGTGCCCTTCTCCTGTCCCCACTATAAAGTTTAGCAACTTCTTGCATATAATAAGCTCTTAAGCCTATTTATCAATTGGATGACTAATTAGAACTCATTTAGTGATTTTCCTCTAACATTCATCATGACCAAATGAAGACCGATGGTCCCCAAGCACGTTGCTGCTCCTCGGCCAAGAATCGAGGTGCAGGGCTTCAAGAAAAGTTCATTCTCTTGCCACAATCAAGTCACAACTTGATGGGACTACATACCTGCTACCTGCACTTTTCCTCAGTGATAGCCTTTTCACTTCTCCAAGAATAAAACTCTTGTTGAAGGAGGCTCTTTAGAACTTAGGCTAAACCAACCTTCCTTTTAAAAATATAAAATCCTTCTAAGCAACAAAGAGAAGAAACGCCCTGTGTGCTAAAGTGGAAATTTTTTATCATCTCGTTCTTAGTATTTCCTGGAGGGAAAGTTGTTGAGGGAAACCTCAATATTTCTTGGCCTTGGCCCTTGCCCTAGTATTTCATAGGAAAGTGTTACCTTAAAAAAAGAAAAGTATTTCACAGACATTCATTTGTACTCCTCATTATGTCTCAGACATTAGTAAACGATGTGGTATAGACCTTTGTTTGTTTGTTCTTTTGTTTATGCTTTACAGGATACAGCAGAATTCTGTGACGACCTGCTGTACTACTAAAACTTTTCATCACAGTGGTAGAGCTTGAAAAAAATTTTAAACTTTTTCTCATTTAGCTCTTAACACAACTCATTGATGTAGGTATTGATATACGTATTTTACGAATGAATCAACTGAGAATCCTTCGAGAATCCTTTCAGAATCACTAAAGAATCCTTTCACCCAAGGTCATATAACTAATAAATGGCAGGGGTTGGGTTTGAATCCAGATCTCTTTACTCCAGAAGCTGAACTTTGTTCATAATTCTACAAGGAAGCTCATACAAGAAACCGGTGTTTTCAAATGAGACTATTCATGGAAAAGTCTGACAAACTGCTACTGTGTCATGACCTTTGAAAAGAAACCAAGAATGAATAATCCTAAAAGCTTACCTAATCCTAAAAGATTGGACATGCAAGAATCTGTGTCATTTAGAAGTGTTAAAATGTTCCCTCGGCCCATTACTGCTTAGATTCTGAGGAAATCAGAATTCTCTACCCTCTCAATCCTCCTAAGTTCTATTTCCAGCTATCTGACTTGGAATTCTGTCACAAAAAAACAGGTGGTTTATGTCACCTCATATCTCAATTTCTGAAAACCTTCCAACACCATAAATTCAGGTAAATAGTGATAATATGTGAGGATCTGAACCTAGATCAAGTGTTCCAACCGTTTTAAGGAAACAGCCCTCTGTCTAACCATCCCCTCAGCTAACATACTGATTTATGAAAAGCCACCCACAAACATGGGGAAAATGATGGCACCACTACTCAGGCCCCCCCACCAAGTCTAACACTAAAATACACTTGCCCACATGTGCTCTCAGCCATCCTCCATTCCCTCTCCACCATGGTTGGTATTGTTATTTGGCCAATAATTGTTAAAGATGAAATAGAGAAACACAGGTTTTCAGACCACAGCAGGAGATCTTTGAAATAAACCTATGTTGGTTGATTAACACAGGGTGAAATCACAAAAATTTATAAAATATATGTTTAATCTTTATAATGACTGTGAATGAAAAATGTTGCTGCCATATCAGTGAATGTTGCAGCCATGAAGCCACTACAGCTGCCCCAACAGTGAGTCCTGAGGGAACTCAGGATGGAGACAAAGAGGATACTGGCCCTAGACAGCTAAGGTGCATATTAAAGGGATGCTTTCAGTGAGCCCAGACTCTCGCATCTTCCCACACATAGAAAAGTGCTAAATTCACTGATTTGAAATATCTGGTTTTCTTTATTTAACAGTAATCTTTTGATGTTCCAACTACCTGGTCTTTGTTGCAAAAACTCCCATATAGCCTGGCTCTTCCCTTACCTCTGCAGAGCACTCCCTCAGAGCTATTCTGAGAGGCTGCCTCCTGAGCTTGAAGTCCTCAGAAAGTCCACAAAATAAAACAGAATTCTCGACTTTTAGGTTGTGCATTTTTTTTTCAGATGACATGACCTTGAGAGGTAGGCATAATTATTCCCACTTTACAAATGACGATACTGAGGCTCAGCATGGTTAAATAACTCACCCAAGTCATACAGTTAGAAAGTGGTGGATCCAAACTCTATGTCTTCCTTCAAAGTCTGTGCTGTTACTGATTCTACCACATTGCTTCTTGGATCTATTTTTGTGTGCTATTAATAGGTAGATGCAGTCCAGTATAATATATCATCAGATTATCCTCACAAGGAACCAGTAAATGTGCTAACAAAAGACGACCCTCCTCTCTGGAATTACTTTTAATTAAATTCTTAGTCACAACTATCTATATACATGTCTAACACATTTGAACCTTAAAAACAATACCAAGAAGAAAACAACAGCAACAGTTCCGACATTCTATTGTTTTGAAGAAAACAACAACTACAGTATACAAAAGATACTCTGAGATCTACCTGGATGGTAGGCTTCCCCCAGACCGGTATGAGGCAGACTTGTTCATAATGCACACAGAAAAGAAGCAACTGTTTCTAAAACTGTCTTCCATCAATTCCTGTGGTTCTGGGCCATTGACCAATGTCAGAAAGTTGATCAGTTCAAGAAAACATACCCACAGCTGCATGCTCTCTGGTATCTGGTAATTCCTGGAATGGTTTAGGCAAGTTAAGGGAACTCTTAAGAAAGGAGAAACATAGCACTTAAACTGGCATGGAGAAAATGGATAATGGCAGGTATAGTTGTTCTGTTTGGGCGTATGGTGCCATCTTTGTACAAGAGTACTTGTTTATACTATACATAAAGTAGATAAGCAACAAGGATTTACCGTATAGCACAGGGAATAATACCTGATATTTGTAATAACATATAATGAAATATAATCTGCAAAAAAAATACTGAATCACTATGCTGTACACCTGAAACTAATGCAAAATTGTAGACAGCTATACTTCAATAAAAAAGAATACTTGTTTAAGTAATTATTTGAATATCTTAATATTTTATTAATATAAAATCCTCTGATATTATGGATTTTATCCATATACATCTATAAAAGTGGGACTGAAAATGAAAAAACAAATACTGATACTATTGATAAGGATAGAGCTTATAAATTTAATACAACTACAATGAAGATAGAAAACAGTAGCCAAGCTAAAAGCAGAGAACCTTTGTCAAACCTTTGTCTCAGTTGGTGGATGGTTGGACTTCAGCCAGCACTCCATGTATCCAGTGGTGAAGGAAAAGAATTAAATTAAAGAGCTCAGACAAAATGCTAAAAATACAAATTAAAAACTATCTCTGAAAACCAGATATATTTAGGAACTTTATGGCACTTTTAGTTCTTTGGTCCTAGGATGCTGTTTACAACAGGTTAAGTCTATTATTTGAGTCGTGCGGATTTGTTCATATTTTCAGGAGTGTATTATGTACAGATGTACGTAGAAGGCTGCTTGTACCTAGTTGTTTTGTTTCCATGCCCATTCATTTAAGCTAAACAGATAACCTTTTTTTTTTTTTTGCAGTGCCGGGCATTTAAGCTAAACAAACAAATTGGATGTCAGCGTGATGAAGCCGGCAGAAGAAGCATAAGAACACTAGAACAATTGCAGATCCAGGAGCTGGGGCGAGCATTCAGATTTGTGCCTGGGGAAGAGCCGAGGTTAATGAAGCTTCAAACCAACACCCAAAAGAGGCACAGGCACAGGCAGGCGGCACTGCCTGATGGACAGAAAGCCTTCAGGGTTGCTGCCTTCTTTCAAATGTTGAGGGGAAAAGAAACTAGATACATGAATCGCATTTAAGTTCCCGTTCTAAAGAACAGCTAAATAAATCATGTCAGAGCACAATGTCCTACGCCTGCTCCCAGGAATTTCTTGAGCTGAGATAAACGTCTGCCAGTGAGTGCCCAATTCTGTCCCCAGCTTTCAGAGGTTTTTTTCCTTCCCTCAGAAGCCCTCTTTTCATTATGGTTTTATCAGCCAGCCCTACCTATCGTAATCAGACTTGCCTTCCCGCCTAAATAAAGTGTGAAGGAAATTTCTACCCACCCACTCATCAGGGACTACAAGAGTCTACATCCTGCAAGCTCAGGATGAAACTACCTGGGCACAGTAGCTGACTCTCAGCTGACTATCACAGTAGCTGCCTGTGGCCCCCTCACAGTGCCACACTATTTACACAGCTGATGCAGGTTTGCCCTGGTTGAGGAACTTGACTCTAGTGGATTCCCCTTAGAATTCCCAAACAGCCCATTCACCCTGTCCCAACCGTACAGATGCCTGTGGAGATAGGAACAGTGGGGTTCATTTTCTAACTTCCTCTGTACACATTATAATTCTACATGTTTATTTAAAAGTGGGGGTCAGAGAAGAGCTGGGGGAGCTACAAAACATAACGTGAGATATTTTCAGAAAATATTTTAGGTAAAGCCAACAACCCCCTGCCCCTGCCACTCAAACATTCCTTGGTCTCATTCAGCAGCCTAAACTCTGCCCTTCGTGTTTGCAGACACGAAACACGGCTGGGACGTGACTCCCAACAGAAAAGGAACCTTTCCAAGGCAGAGAGAGGGAAACCCGAAGAGTCAACCAACTCTCAAAGCAGAGAGGAGAGAAACAGCAAAGTAGAAGCCTTAACATTCCTCTCTTTTAATTGAAGAGATATGGGGACATATGTATATGTATAACTGATTCACTTTGTTATAAAGCAGAAACTAACACACCATTGTAAAGCTATTATACTACAATAAAGATGTTAAAAATAATAATAATTTAAAGCCTTGCTATTAGCAGAGGGAAAGAAAACGTGAGACACATGATTTTACCATGACAATAAGACACAGCAGAGGTGATAAGCTAGAGGAAGTAATTTTCTGAAGCCCTTCTTGATTTTTTAAAGATAAGGATCAATTTTTTTTTCTGTCAATTATTAAAATACGTTAGAAATGTCCGTAACCTCCCGCTCTCACTACTAACTGCGATAGCAGTCAGTGGCAGTCCAATCCTGCCAGTGGTGGGGTCTGCTTTTCCCAGCTGTGAATAATCTCTTTCACTAGAAAAATTGGTCAGGAAATGGCTCTCCATTCAGGAGACAGGTGTATATGAGATGCAAATGTATATCCAAAATGTTCCCTTTCTTAATTTCCTTCCCTTGCCGCTAATTTTCTCCTAGCCTAAATAATTAACCTTCCTACATTGCTCAAACAAACTCCATCTAAATCAGCTCAACCTTGAAAAGGAGAAGAAGATGAGGTAACTGATCCTCCCACATATGTCCAACTTCTTTCCTTTGAGGAAGGCAGTAGTCTCAAGGTTAAGGGCCTAGGTTTTGGTGCCAAACTCTATGAGTTTGACTTTACTCTGCTAAATTGACTTGGCAACTCTGGACAAATCACTTTCATCTCAATTTTCTTATTTGTATCAATTTCCTTATTTATAAAATGGGAACAACAGTAGTTCCTAACTGGGGTGGTTGTAAAGATTAAACATAACACACCTTGAATATGTAGACTGAAAAAAAGTACACAACTGGGCTTCCCTGGTGGCGCAGTGGTTCAGAGTCCGCCTGCCGATGCAGGGGACACGGGTTCGTGCCCCGGTCTGGGAAGATCCCACATGCCACGGAGTGGCTGGGCCCGTGAGCCATGGCCGCTGAGTCTGCGCGTCCGGAGCCTGTGCTCCGCAACGGTAGAGGCCACAACAGTGAGAGGCCCGCGTACTGCAAAAAAAAAAAAAAAATACACAACCTAAAAGTTCAGAGTTATGGTTTATTTGGCAGACAAAACTAAGGACTAAAGCCTGGGACACAGCATCTCAGATAACTCTGCAAGACTGTTCCAAAGAGGTGAGGTGGAGAGCCAGGATATAGAGGAGTTTCTGCAACAAAGACCAGGTAATCAGAACATCAGATTACTGTTACTTAAGAAAATCAGATATCTCAAGTTAAGGAATTTAGCGCTTTTCTGTGTATGGGAAGATGCAGGAGTCTGGGCTCACTGAAATCATTCCTTTGATATGCACTATCTGGGGTCAGTATCCTGTGTTTTCTCATTCTGAGTTTCCTCAGGGTGCAAGATGGGCGAGGATGGGGGGGAGCGGGTGCTACATAGTCTGATGATTTGGTGGCAGGCATTTACGTTTCTATCCTAAATTCCCTCAGGGCTCACCATCCGGGTGGCTGTAATGTGATGGCTTGATGGCTGCAACATCCTAGCACCCCAAGCAAAGTAAGCACTCAGTAAAGTCCATGATTACTATCACAGGCTTTTCCATCTCTAGACAGATTCAAGCAGACCACGCGAGGACAGTTTTAATTAATTAATGTATTTATTTATTTTTGGCTGTGTTGGGTCTTTGTTTCTGTGAGAGGGCTTTCTCTAGTTGCGGCAAGCGGGGGCCACTCTTCATCGCAGTGCGTGGGCCTCTCACTGTCGCGGCCTCTCTTGATGGGAGCAGAGGCTCCAGACGCGCAGGCTCAGTAGTTGTGGCTCACGGGCCTAGTTGCTCCACGGCATGTGGGATCTTCCCAGACCAAGGCTCGAACCCGTGTCCCCTGCATTGGCAGGCAGATTCTCAACCACTGTGCCACCAGGGAAGCCCTAGAGAAAAGCAATTTTAAAATGAAGAATTAAAAAAAGAAAAAGAGAAATGCTTAAAAAAGAAAAGGCTAATGAATAAGCAAGAAATTCACTTCATGCTCAGCTGATCTCCATAATAATGCTAGTGTTCGGGGACAGAAATAACCTCATATTACAGGCTTTCTCGGATTCAGGGAGGGAGTTGCACTATAAATTACTATGTACTCTGGGGATTGAGTTAGACCCACAGTGTAACTCTATCTCTGCCCTTACCCATCAAAGGTCCAGCTTAAACCCTTTCCCATCCCCTCAAAGGAGAAAATTGGCCTCGTGGTTAAGAGAAAAGAGGCCAGAGTAGGGAAAACCCGCGTGGGAGTACTGGAACGACCGCTTATTAGCTAGGTGGTAATAGATGACACAACCTTGCTAGCCTCAGTGTCCTTATCTGAGAAATGGAGGCAACCACCCCCGAGTAGTATCTATCTCAGAGGGCTGTGCAAACAGTCAATGTGAAGATGCACAGTGGGGAGAAAGGTCTCTCATCTTAAGTACCAGGAGGCAGAGCCCAATCCAACTGTTCATTTTATAGGTAAGAAAACTAAGATCTAGAGAAGTTAAAATCTAGCCCAAGGTTATATAGTTAGTTTCAAAGCCTGGACTAGAACCTAAATCCTGATTCCGAATTCTGTATTTTTGCACTAAATGTGCTTCTGCCTCCATGGAGCTTTGCAAACATTCTCCCACGTTGATTTTGCCCTTTTCTGAACATTTTCAGAAAGTATGATTTTCAACTAGTAGCATCAGTATAGCACTTGGATACTCTCAAATGATAAATTTGTTCCCTCAACTACATTATAAGTTCCTTGAAGTTACAAAAGAGGTTTCAAGTGTCTTCTGTCTATCCACAAGTGTCTATTCAAATGCCGGGCACATAATATTATTAAGTGATTGATAGAGTGGTTTTTCTAGGAAGAGGTTTTACTCGGAATAAAATGTTGCCGTGAGGAAGATGCCTACCAGCTGTGCAGGTCTGCAGAAGATTAGATCAGAGGAAATGGGTTTTGAACATGCCCAAAGAGACCTATTAAAAAATCAACTGCACGGGGCTTCCCTGGTGGCGCAGTGGTTGAGAGTCCGCCTGCCGATGCAAGGGACACGGGTTCGTGCCCCGGTCCGGGAGGATCCCACATGCCGCGGAGCGGCTGGGCCCGTGAGCCATGGCCGCTGAGCCTGCGCGTCCTGAGCCTGTGCTCCGCAGCGGGAGAGGCCACTCGTACCCAAAAAAAAAAAAAAAAAAAAAAAATCAACTGCAAGGCAATTTAAACACAGAAATAATGGAAGAAAGAAGGCAGATGTCTCTCTCCTCGTGTAAATTTTTTTAAATAAACAGCTTTTAGATAAAAATGCATTGACATAGGCTGTTGGTTCCTAACCTGTAGTCGGTAAACCCCAACTGTTGCAGAGTTACTGCAAAGGATCTCCAAATTGATTTGTACATTAAACATTACAGAATGAATAAATAATGTCTTGCACCTATATACAATACTTCTTTTTCTCAAAATGCATGTGCAGTCTATTTTGATTTAATAAAATACAAATTCTTTAAACACATTGTGGATTTGGTTGTAATTTTTGTCCACTATGTATTTTTAGTTCAATCAATAAAGTAGTGGCTAACATTTATTGAGCATTTACAGTGTGGCAAGCACAGTGCTAACTATGTAATCAATATTATTTTGTTTATCTCTTATTAGCACCCAGAAGGTAGGTATAATTGTTACCCCCATTTTACACATAAGAAACTGAGATTTGTAGAATTTAGTTAACTCACCCTTCGGTTTTACTGGCAGGAGATTATGGAGCCAGAATCTGACTCCAAAGTTTGTGGTACTGCCCATTGTTAGGCTACTTCCTAATTGACAGGTATAAAACATTTAACCTATTTACATTCATGTATATGTGTGTAGGAAGTGGGTGTTTATCCACAAAATTTGATATTTAAAAAATTCTCATATCTGCAAGGGTTAGTAACAGCACAAACTGGAGGTTACAAGTGGCTCTGGAATAATTAGCTCCCTGACTTTTGACAAGCCAGGTGCTCAGAACTAAGGAATTCAACTGATTGATTTCTAAAAATAGCTCCAAGACAGAAATTCTATCATTCTATAATTCAGATCAGCATTTCCCAAGATAGATTCTGCAGAATTCTGGCCATAAAGGATGTTCCACAGAGGAAGGTTTCCGTGGTCAAACAAGTCTGAAAAACACCATAAATGAAGAGAACCACCATACACAAAAGAGAATATCCTCTTTTGGAAATTCATAATTACATTTTCACATACTAAAAGCTCTGAGAAGTCCTGCAGAGCACTAGAGTACACAAAATTAAACATGTTCTCTGCTTGTAAGACTTCTCAACAAGGAAACCTTTTTCATTCTGTGTAACCCAGAGTAACCTAAAAATATCTGGGCATCAAACGTCTTCTGCGCAAAACTATTTTCATGGAATTGGTTCCACAGAACATTTGTAGATTATAACCCAACTTTGGCAGTCAAAACATTTCTCAATTAATGTGGTAGGCTACGAAAAGCGACTTTTGAGGGTCTTCCAAATACTGGTATTGGCTTTCAGAAAGCTCTTTAGCCTAAAGGTATGTTTATCGAAGGCCTATACGGACTTACTTTTTTTGTTTCTCTTCAAGCACGGAAAAAAAATTTTATAACAGTGACACTCTGAAGGTTCTGTCCTTCTGTTTTTCAAAATCTGTTCTAAACTAACACTTCTCAAACTTTACCATCATCAGAATCACCTGGAAGTCTTATTAAACTAAGGATTGCTGAGCTTACCGTAGACTTTCTCATTCAGTAGATCTGGAATGAGTCTTGAGAATTTACCTGACATGCTGCTGGTATGGAGACTATACCATTCATCTAAATCTCTTGTGTTAGATTTAGATCACGAAGTAGAACATGGAAGACGTTTTGGTCTCTGCATCTATGAGCAAGGGCTGTTCTCATTCGTTTTCTGTAAGTTTGATCCTTAGATATTTAGCCAAATACCTATGGTGTTTTCTTTGTGCTTTGAATTTTTTGCTTACAAAAGTGTCAAAGCTTTGGGTATCAAAGATAAAGAAAGGAGTTAGGAGAACAAAGGATGTCTTTGGCCAAGCTTTAATAAAAGAAGAAATTCGGAAAATATTTCATATTTATCTATTTAAGACCTAAATCTCTTATTTCTCATTTAATCATATGGATTAACTTTTAGCAGAGTGAACTTATTCTTGTCCCCTTGGAGGAGTGATTAAGTAATACTTTGTAAATACAAATTATACAGCACTGACACTTTGGCTGGGACTCCATTCACTGTAACCCACAGACCTTTTATTTAGACTTTTAATTTCTACAATAGAAATTTCTGTGATGCTGAAGAAGCTATAGAGTCAAGGAACCCTTTAAAATAATAGTGATTACACTGTTCTCCATAGTGGCTGTATCAATTTACATTCCCACCAACAGTGCAAGACGGTTCCCTTTTCTCCACACCCTCTCCAGCATTTGTTGTTTGTAGATTTTCTGATGATGCCCATTCTAACTGGTGTGAGGTGATACCTCATTGCAGTTTTGATTTGCATTTCTCTAATAATTAGTGATGTTGAGCAGCTTTTCATGAGCCTCTTGGCCATCTGTATGTCTTCTTTAGAGGAATGTCTATTTAGGTCTTCTGCCCATTTTTTGATTGGGTTGTTCATTTTTTAAATATTGAGCTGCATGAGCTGTTTATATATTTTGGAAATTAATCCTTTGTCTGTTGATTCGTTTGAAAATATTTTCTCCCATTCTGAGGGTTGTCTTTTGTCTTGTTTTACAGTTTCCTTGGCTGTGTGAAAGCTTTTAAGTTTCATTAGGTTCCATTTTTGTTTTTATTTCCATTACTCTAGGAGGTGGGTCAAAAAAGATCTTGCTGTGATTTATGTTAAAGAGTGTTCTTTCTATGTTTTCCACTAAGAGTTTTATAGTGTCTGGCCTTACTTTGAGGTCTTTAATCCATTTTGAGTTTATTTTTATGTATGGTGTTAGGGAGTGCTCTAATTTCATTCTTTTACATGTAGCTGTCCAGTTTTCCCAGCACCACTTATTAAAGAGACTGTTTTTTCTCCACTGTATATTCTTGTCTCCTTTGTCATAGATTAGTTGACCATAGGTACGTGGGTTTATCTCTGGGCTTTCTATCCTGTTCCATTGATCTATATTTCTGTTTTTGTGCCAGTACCGTATTGTATGGAGGTTCCTTAAAAAACTAAAAATAGAATTACCATATGACCCAGCAATCCCACTACTGGGCATATACCCAGAGAAAACAATAATTCAAAAAGACACATGCACCCCAATGTTCATTGCAGCCCTATTTACAATAGCCATGTCATGGAAGCAACCTAAATGTCCATCGACAGACGAATGGATAAAGAAGATGTGGTATATATATACAATGGAATATTACTCATCCACAAAAAGGAATGAAATTGGGTCATTTGTAGAGATGTGGGTGGACTTAGAGATTGTCATACAGAGTGAAGTAAGTCAGAAAGAGAAAAACAGGGCTTCCCTGGTGGCGCAGTGGTTGAGAGTCCGCCTGCTGATGGATGCAGGGGACGCGGGTTCATGCCCTGGTCCGGGAGGATCCCGCATACCGCAGAGCGGCTGGGCCTGTGGGCCACGGCCGCTGAGCCTGTGCGTCCGGAGCCTGCGCTCTGCAACGGGAGAGGCCACACAGTGAGGTCCACGTACCGCTAAAAAAAAAAAAAAAAAGAAAAACAAATATCGTATATTAACGCATGTATGTGGAGTCTAGAAAAATGGTACAGATGAACCGGTTTGCAAGGCAGAAATGGAGGCACAGATGTGGAGAACAAACGTATGCACAGCAAGGCAGGAAAGCGGGATGGGAGGGTGGGATGAACTGGGAGTTTGGGATTGACATATATACACTAATATGTATAAAATAGTTAATTAATAAGAACTTGCTGTGTAAAAAATAAATAAATTAAATTAAATTTAAAAATTAAAATAATAGTGATTATAAATGTAGCTACAGAATCACAAAATTGGCACTGCCTGGTATAATAAATGTGTTCCTGGGAAATTGCAAGTCAAATTACCATCAGTTGGATCCTATTTATATATTTACATATCCTAAGTTTGAATATGCCCAACTGACAGTTTCTTAACCCTTTACTTTGAAGTCCTGCTTTTTATTTGCTCTTCAGCCCTACTGACCTGTCAAGGAAGAAAGGACAGAAACTAATCTTTACTGAGCATCTTCTAAGGGCTCCATCATTTCATCTACAACAAATCTGTGATGAGGGATTGATCCCTAGAAAAGCTAAGGCCAAGAGGTTCCCACCACATTGACAAGTGGCAGCATTAGGACATAAGCAGCCGTGACCAGTCCAGAGTCCACTCTTCTTTCACCCCACTTCACCAACCACTCTGCTTCAAGTCCTTAGTGATTCTCGGATGGAACAGGAGAGCTCCCTCTTTAAAGGACAGCTATAGGGGAGAATTATTTGGTGTAGGGATGAATTACCCATAATTTATAAGCTTTAACATTATCATTTTCACACATGTGTCACCTTAGAGGTGAAAATATCTGGTACTGAAACTAAGTGAGAGGCAGGGTGGGTGCTAACTAATGGATAAAATTAAATCAAAACATTTTACTCAGAAGGATGCAAAATGTTACACCTTTACAGACTGTTGTTTAATAAGCCCAGCAAACAACCCAAGGGTGTAACAAAAAAAAAAAAGGTACAATTTAAAGGTCCGCCATGAGCACTTTCACATTAATCTCAGCCTTAAGAAGGCACATGCAGTGTTAGTCTATCCACTCTACCTGTAGTGAAAACACCACCACCACCAACTCGCTAGCACTGCCTTGGTTATATAAAGCAGTTCATGGCAGGGTTCTTGGTAAAAGGGAAAACATCCCTTCTACGCGGGCTCTGAAACCCTGTGCAAACAAATTTCTCCCAAGTAAGCTGAGCTCTGCCCACGGAGCATTCTTTAGGGCTTAATATATGTGTAAGCTGAGTTCCCCGCTATTATCCACACTATGTCAGGAAGGCTTTTTATGAATGTGTGACCTTAGGTTTTAAAAGGAGACCACAGAAGTTGACAATGACCTAAACTAACCATTAATGTCAGCCTTTCAGCTCAGAGAATATTACTGATGAATCCAGGCTACACGGGGCTGCTCCACAGCTTTGAAACCACGCAAGAAATTGCCAGTTTTAATAGTTACTGGGGTGTGAGAGACACACCATTGGCTGCTCATGACACCTCTGGGAAAGTGTTTGTTAGAAACAATGTTTGTGAATAGAGCTCTGGGATCTGCTGGTTTTCACCGGTTAATTCTCCAGATTCCTTCGGTAACCTTATGTCAACAGAAATCCAGCTTCTTCTGAGCAGACTTAAACACTACTGTTCTGCACAGAATGATACCAACTCCCTGCTCATTCAGAGTATCAGAATTTCTAGATCAGAAACACAGACCAACATTTACATTAGCAAGAGTCAAATGAAGTTCCTACTTTCCTTCCTTCCTTGATGTAACATTACTGACCACCTACTCCTGTGAGAGACACTAGTGACAAAGATGATAAGATGTGGTCTATTCCCTCGAGGGGCTCAACCTAATTCACAAAATAAACATGAAATATACACAACACTATAATAGGACAGATGTTATAGTAGAAGACAGAATATCATGGGAGACAAGAAGGTAGCAGCCTACTGCATCACACTTCACAGAGGTGACGTTTCAGTTGGGGATTAATTGATGACAAGGTATTTGCCTGGTGGAGGAAGAGGTGATACTTTGAAAGAACTCTTTAGGCAGAGAAAAGATCATATGCAAAGACTTGGCAGTGAGATAGGGCATGGTATGCCAGGGAATGGTGAGGAGTTCTGTGTGGTTGCCACAAAGAGTTTGAGGGAATGATGGAAGAAACAGCAGAAACTCTAGGTCTCTTAGCTAGGGCAAGGGTTTGGGGTGGACATGGGAAATTGAAGGCAGTGAAATTGAAGGGCTGCTGAGGCACAGATTCACTGGGATGAGGGAAGGTGGGATGAAATCCCAAGCGGATGACTAGTCCTACCAAGTATCCAATCCAATCCAAATACATCTGGACAAGTCTTCGCTAAAGGAAGGTCCATACCTAGTGATGCATCACACAATTTCAAGCCACCATTTCTGGAGAAAGAGTCACTGTTACTGTTTCTTATAGACCAAAAAAGAGAGAAAGCCCTCTCTCCTTTCCTGTCAAAGGGGGACTATATTAAGCCCTACAGAGATTAGCCATCTTTTTTCCCCAAAATCTCACCTCTCCAATGCATCTTCCACACTGCTGCCAGAGTCATCTTCCAAAAACACAGCTTTTAAAACCTGGCTTCTCAGTGGCTCTAGAGTCTGAAGCTCAAATTCTTTAGCAGTCTTAGCTTTTCCTCATACAACATGCCTTTCTACACTTCTGTGTTTTTGCTCATGTAGGAATGACATGTCTCTCTCCCCTACTCTTAATCTGTCAAAATTCTACTTGTCCGAAGTCCAGCACAATGGCCTCAATGAAACCTCTCTTAATTCTTCTCATCATGATTATTCCTTCCTCTTTGACCCATATTTTCTTGCTAGTTACAACCAAGCACCTATTTACTCTACCCTGTAACTTTTAGGTAGTCTCTGGGAAGTTTTTATTAGAGTAGACATCTTGACTAGGGAGGAGGGAAAGAAGGGAGGGAAGAAGGTTGGTTTCTGAGTAGACAGAGTAACTAACTCCTAGACAAGAATCTGGTAGAGGCAGTTGGAGTAGTAAATAAGTGAGACACAGGTGCCAAAGTGGCAGACTGTATTTTCTCAAGATGGCTGCAACAATATTTCTCCAGCTGTTCTACAAAGTGGCCTCTTATCAGGAAATGGATCCTATTTCTCTCCTCTTGAATCTGGGATGGCCTTAGGACTCACTTGTAACCAAGAGAATGCTGCAGAGGTAATGCTGCATGACTTCTGAGGTGAAGGCAGAAAAGTCCCTGCAGCCTCCCCCTGGTTCTCTTGGGTTGACTGCTCAGCCTCCATGTAAGATGTCTGCCCCCTCCGAGACTGCGGTGCTGGAGACACCATGTGTAGGTGCTCCAGTAGACAGTCCCAGAGGAGCTCACACTTCCACATCCCCACCAAGATGCCAGACACATGAGGAAAATCATCTTAGGCCCATTTGACCAGCCATCCTCCAGCTGAGTACCACTGAGTGACCTGGCCATCTCAGGAGGTACAGAAGAATCTTTTTTTCTCAGAAGAAGCTGAGTCTTGGCCAAATTCCTGACTCACAGAATCGATGGGATGCAAGTTAATGGGTACTGTTCTGTTTTAGGTTACTGTCTTCTGGAGTACTTTGGTATATAGCAGTAAATACCAGAAAAGCCAGGGAATGAATGAATCCTGACCCTGCCTTTTATTCCGAAAGCGAATCAGTCTTCTCAAATAGCTGTCATCACCAGCCAACAAAAACTTCTGGGATCTCCTGAAAACATTTAGGGTGCTTAGTGAGAACCAGTGAGTGACTTGAGTCCTTAACTGTGAATGTGAGGCCAGAGGCCATTGGGAACCCAGGGACTACCCTCAAAGGGCATTGTTGCTGATCTGACCAGTAGAAGGTGTCCCATCGTAGGCCCGTGGAAGCTCACTGCAGTTTGTAGAAGCACAAATCAGAGGTCAGAGGAAGGAAAAGATTCTTCTTGCCCAGCAGATGGTAGAGACCAGAGGCTCGATAAATAGCCATTGTGTGAATTGACTGAATTCAGAAATTGGAAGCAATATTGGTGATACAGTTAACTGAGAGGCAACGGGCAACTGAGGCAATACGGGTCACCATATGAGTTATGATTGGATATGTGATGCAGATCTGTACTCTCCTTCTTCTGAGCATTTTAGTCAGAGTTATCGCAGGTTGGAGAGTTGTGACCAGTCTGCTGGACTCTCTGTGGAGGGACTTTCTAAGGGTTCTGGCCAGGAGTTGAATGTCTTGCCCTCATAAGGTAACCCGGGCCTCTGCCTACCATGAGCATCTTCACTTGAAGGTTCTACTTGTTGCTCACACAGTATTTGCCTTTCTCTTCTCACCATTCTGTGGAACTCATTAAATAAGTGCTCGCACCCACGGATTAGATCCTGTAATCATTTTCAACCATTATTCTAAGCCCTAAATGAAACGTTCCTCTTTTCTGAGCTCACCATAGGCTCTTTTTCCTCAGGACCATATTTAAGATCTCCCATACTAATTTAAACCTATTAATGCCTGAAGGAGAGACTGACTCAAGACCAATGTACAGGCCTTCAGAGTTATCCTGAAAAGGAAATTATGAGATTTCTGATCTCTAAAGCAGCTTTCTTTTACTGGGAGGAGAGATCAGAATCATGTCCTATATTTTCAGAAGGTCTTTTATACTTTTATTCAATGAATATTTTTTTTTTTTCAATGAATATTTTTGAAGCCATAATCCTGACTGAGAATGTGCTTTAAGCTAGATTTTTAAAAGAGTTAAGATTTTGTTGTGCTTTCCAAATGGCTAAAAATTTTATCAAACATCTCATTTTCATTAAACTGATAACAAACTGCATAATCTTTAGAATTATAACTGCATATTTCCCTCATATAAATCTTAGGATTCCCAGTCTCCTGGAGAAATCTCAACTTTGCCTCTATTTTTAGAATAAAGTCGGAGATTTGTTAACTATACTGCAAAGAAACGGTTAAACAAAAGGGCCGTTTACTCATGGATTCAGGCTAATGAAGCCTTGAGTCAAAACACATGGAGAAATTGACTTGAGGGCTAGACAGAATCAATTATTTGTTTCCACGTCAGTTTTGGTTTGGGGAGCCGAATGAAGAGGGATCCCTCAGCAAGGGGTGGGATTAATGCACTGTCAGTCATCATTAATCACTTCAGTACCCCAAATCGCCTGTCTTCAGTCAGGACACCTTTGTTTCACACGCGTTTCTCCATATTCTTGACTAATAGTATACGTACTAATTAGTCTACTGGTAGACTAATGCATGTTCATTAACACATACATTATCATCTAAATACTTAAGAGGGACTGCTAAATCACTTTTCAAATGTGGTATTATGTTCAATTATGCAGTCATTTGAAGCTAAATTTTAAAAAACAAGCAGTGCCGTTTTCAGTGGTTTATATGCCTCCTTGTACGCTAAGTTCCTTGAGGGCAGGATCTGGATGATTCATCGTTGTATGCTTTTTGGTGCCTGGCACAGTGCCTCGCACACTGCAGTGAAGTAAATAGTTTTGGAATGAATGAAATGAAGCCTCTTTGAAGAGGAAGGGGTGGATTCCACGTGAATGCGTAGACTAGTTCTCTGACAACCATGTGATTTAAAAGGAACACCCGTACAGTCCTGCATAGTTTGCAAGCACTTCCGTACATTTATCGTCTCTAAGCAAGCGTCAGTAAGCTTATTGTACGCACAGGAAATTGATTTATAGAGAGATTATGGAATTCACCTCAGATTTTCTGATTCTCTAGTTCATGGAATTAAAAAACAAAGCCACACACACAAACAGAATGATCTCCCAAATTCATTCAAGAGGCCCATGTTTTTAATGTCTTAATCTACCTACCTCATTATCATCAAAGCTCTATCTACAGCGGGAGAACATTGGACATCATATCTAAACTATCAGCTCCTTCAACGGCAGCTAGATATGCCCGTACGCCATCCCCACAGAACACACAGAGTGGCTGATGGGATCTGATGTGGCTGATCCCGCTGGCCCAATTAAAATCTGGTGCTTAGCTCTGCAAACACTTAATCATCAGGTACGATGTCAGGAGACAATGAAAAATCAACTCTAGCTTGTAAAACCTAAAGACCTCTCCAAAAGAAAGCTGAAATTAAGTATTCTTGCCCAGAAATGTTTGCGTTCCTTGCAACATTAGGAATATGGTAATAAGGTAAAATTCTCCATAATGTTACTTATTTTGACATGCTTTTAAGCATCATATAAATACACTTATCATCAAAATGATGTAAAGGCAGTCAGCACCCAGGGCAGAAGAATGCGCTCACCATCCTCCCACCGCTGGCCGTTCTGCCAGCAGGGCGTGAGTGGCAGGTGGAGCAGAGGGCAGAGCGGGCTGGGGAAAGTTGCCTCCCCCTTCTGTGAATCAAAGCCAAAAAAGGTTCCTCATTGCTGCTGGGTCTTTGATCTCTTGCTTCCTATTTTTAGAACCCTTCTGTCCAGTATCCTCTGCCCCATTGCCATGACCTTTCATGACACACTTCTCTTGGTGGTTATTTTGGGATCCTATTCCTTTCCCAAAGTATTACTACAGCTAGAATTAATGTATGAGGTAGATCAGCACAAGTCTTTGCTTGAAAAAGGACCCAAAGGACACGTTCCCACATGAGGGTGAGGGAGCTGGTGTACAGAGAACAGATTCATCATCCATATTTTTAGTCATCAAAGCATTCTAGAAGGACCAAGGACTTAACGTAGCAGATACCACAACCTCACAAGACAGCGTTATCTAGGTGCACAATCTGGGCATGTGGATTTTGAAACTGTGTCCAGCACAGCTAAAGGGGTATAAATGTGTGTGTTGTTTAAGGGGTAGAGAAAGGAGAGACAACCATAAAAAGGACATAGGATTGATCACTTCAGCCTTCTTTTCCAGACTTTATCTCTCCCTAAATCTACAAACCATATTAAAGAGTCAGTGCCTACAATGAGGGAAGGGCAGAGAGATCAAGCATGCTTTGACCGCTCAGTTTCCCTTAGAAAAGTATTTCTACACAGAATTTTTCAAAGGAGAACAAAAGTTCCCTTGCCAAAAATAAGAAGGGCACATAGATCCAGGGAAAAAATTCCTTGTGGGTGAAGACAGAGACATCTTTTATGTTCATCACTATACCTTCTGTGTCAAGTATAGTGTTAAATAGATAGCTCTACTAATGAGATAATTTGATGTAACGATAACAGCTAACCTTTATTGAACACCTAGTATAAGGCTTTGTGACAAGCACTGTTCTACAAGATCTGCATAAAGTAAACCATTGAATGCTTACAACGAACCTGTGAGATATGTGCTTGTATTGTTCCCATTTGAGAGATGAGGATACTGAAGCGTAGAGAGTCTAGGTATTTCATCCCAGGTCAAAGAGCTCTTAAGTGAGAGAGCCAGAATTCAACATCAAGCACTTTGGGATCTAGAGTTTATGCTTGCAGGGTAAAGAAATGGGTTTTGTGCCTCTGCTACAACCATGAGGAATTGGAAGAAACAGCTAAACCTAGCATTATGGCTTGAATCGTATCCTCTCAAAATTCATATGTTGAAGTCCTAACCCTAGTACCTCATAATGTGACTATATTTAGAAACAGAGTCTTTAAAGAGGTAATTAAGTTAAAATGAGATCATTATGGTGTAGTCCAATTAAGGGTAATCCAATATGTCTGGTGTCTTTATAAGAAGAAATGGATACAGACATGTACACGTATGTATGAAGACACAAGGATCACCATCTGAAAGCCAAGGAAAGATGCCTCAGAAGAAACCAACCCTGCTAACACATTGATCTTGGACTTCTAGCCTCCATAACTGTAAGAAAATTGCTATTGTTTAAGCCACCTAATCTGTGATCTTTTGTTATGCCAGTCCTATCAAACTAATACGTTCAGTGTTAAAGTGTAAAATGGAAACCAAGGAAAATGCATTTGGTCCAAACGAGTCAAAATAAATACAACAATTCAAGGCAGAAAGTTGCTTCCCTTCCATGGACATGGGTTGACCAGTTATGCAACTGTTGCAAGTTCCCAATTAGGTGGGAGGTGCTGTCAGGACATTCCTTTCGATGTCCCAGACAGCTTCACTCTCAGAGGATCCTTAATGAATACAAAGGCTGAAAAATGTGACTCCGCTTAGACTTCGTGGAGGGTATATGATTTCTATATCTGTAGATTTTCTTGTCCCCAGGTATTGCCACGTTCTGAGTAAAGCCCTTTCTTTACTATACACTCATTTATCAGATACCTCATATTGCAAAGTAGTTTTTAGTATAAAAGTTATACTAAAAGAAAATAAGGAGAGGGACTTCCCTCGTGGTCCAGTGGGTAAGACTCCACCCTCCCAATGCAGAGGGCTGGGGTTCGATCTCTGGTCGGGGAACTAGATCCTGCCTGCATGCCACAACTAAGAGTCAGAATGCCACAACAAAGATCCCATGTGCTGCAACTAAGACCCAGCACAGCCAAAATAAATGAATAAATGATTAATTAATTAATATTTAAAAAAGAAAATAAGAATATAAAAATCAGCTGTAATCCCATTATCCACAGATAAATGCTATTAACAAAGAGTGAATATATATACATATGATCTTTATATAAAAGTGATATCTTGATGTGTATAGAATTTTTTGTCCTACTTTTGTCCTGCTTTCAATTAACATTGTTTTGAGAGTTTTCCCCCAAGTTATTAAATAGTTTTCATAAAACATGATTCTAATGGCTTCATCATATTCCTTCCAAGAGATTATGCTATAATTTATTAAATATAAACTCAATACTGGCAAGGATATTGTGAAGCAGGCACTCTCCTAAACTCTTGGTAGAAGTAGAAAATGTTATGACCTTCTGGAAAGCAGTTTGACATTACAGATCAATATCATTAAAAGAATTCATACCCACTGCTCCAGTAATGAAAGGCAAAAGAAAAGTGTAAACCTTCACCTACTCAGTGAAGCCATCCTAGACCATCTTCTTTAAATTGCATTCCTGACATTCAATGTTGACTAGTAAGTAGAGAGACCTCAGTGACATCCTAGGTCATTCAATAGAGACACCAGCAGTCACATCTTAGCAGTAAGCCTGAACTATCTCTTGAGTAAAGGATTCTCTAGACCTGCCCTAAGAAAGTATAAGGCTTTGAATGGGTCAAGCTCATCTGCATGTAACTTAAAGACTTGCCAAAACAAAGCCCCACACTATTTAAAGAAAGAAAAAAAATCCAGAAACTCAACAACATAATATTTATAACAGCTTCCAAGTAAAAAATTACTAGACATGTCAAGCAGCAGGAAAATGTGATCCAGAATCAGGAGAAAAAGTAATCAATAGAAACAAACCTAGAAATTACAGGGATACTGAGACTAGAAGATAACATTAAAACAGCTATTATAACTATGTACAAGTATTTAAAGTAAAACATAAACATAGTGAGAAGAGAAGTGGAAGATATTTTAAAAAGAATCAAATAGTTTATTTTTGGACCACAATGAAATCAAACTAGAAATAAATAACAGGATGATACCTGGAAAATATCCAAATATTTGGATCCTAAATAACACACTAAATAACCAGGAGTCAAAATGAAATAAAAAAGGAAATTAGAAAATCCTTTGAGGGACTTCCCTAGTGGTCCAGTGGGTAAGGCTCCACATTCCCAATGCAGGGGGCCCGGGTTCAACCCCTGGTCTGGGAACTAGATCCCGCATGCATGCTGCAACTAAGAGTCCGCAGGCCACAGCGAAGATCCTGCATGCCCCAACTAAGACCCGGCG
Organism: Neophocaena asiaeorientalis asiaeorientalis; assembly: GCF_003031525.2. NCBI lineage: Eukaryota > Metazoa > Chordata > Mammalia > Artiodactyla > Phocoenidae > Neophocaena > Neophocaena asiaeorientalis. The sequence goes on along the minus strand of NW_020175442.1, from coordinate 1,243,308 downwards.
CAGACAAAATAAATAAATAAATAATAAACAAATAAATATTTAAAAAAAGGAAGTCCTTTGCAATGAATGAAAATAAAAGCATATATATCAAAATTTGTGGGAGGCAGTTGGAGCATCTATAGGAAAATCTACAAAAGCAGAAACTAACACACCTTTGTAAAGCAATTATACTCCAATAAAGATGTAAAAAAAAATAAAATAAATGCTTATAATAGAAAGAAAAAAGACCTTAAATCAATGATCTAGGCTTCCATATTAAGAAACTTGACAAATAAGAGAAAACTGAACCCAAAGTAAACAAAACAAAAGAAATAACACCGGATGGCACACCACAAACAATGGGGGGATCAAATTAAACAATACTCTAAAATGCTACCAAATGTAATGGGATCCTAGGACACAGTCCTCTTGCCCAATAAGTTCTCCTTTCCTGTCTACTTCCAATGTGGTCCACTGCCTAGGAGAAAGGCTTCAAGTAACTGGGCTTACCTTTAAAACTATATAACAGAAATCCTGGGATTCACTATGCACCATTTCTGATAAGGCCAAGAATATAATTCACACATCCATTACTTATCATCAGAATGCCAGATGATGTAAGATACCTAAAAGGCCATAAATAGACATCAGGAAGCCTGGATTGCTTACCAAAGGGAAGAGGAAAGGCATTCAAAACAAAACTATCCAACCCCTTATTAAGGAGAGGTTATCAGAGGACCCTCCAGGCTCACGCTGATACTATGTCCTAAGCATAGTCGGTTAAAGCAAGCAGAGAAAAACATAGCCTGTTCTTTCAAGCTTTGCAGAAGTACTGGAAGCTCCAGGAGCAACACCATCCAGTACAATGAGAAGACCTCACCCCTAGTATAGGGCCATGTTCAGACAGGGATCCAGAAGCAGTTTTGGTGCACTGCACCCTTGTGAAGGGACACAGTATTGCATACACACATTATTTACCCATGCTCTTACCACTCTAGACTATGCTGTCCTCAAAGTCAGGGACCACATCTTAGTCACCTTTATATCCCTAAACCCTAGCATGGTGCAATCATTTAATAAAAGTCCTTTAAAAGGCAAGCGGGAACCCCCCAGAAACCTAAAGGGGTTATAGATAACACCCAATGTGACAGCCTCGAGACTCAGAAAACAAGCCTCCAGATCCAAGTTGAAACCAAAGAACAGAGGCTTATTACCTCTTTCCTGAGTTCAATTTGCTTTTTAAAACATTTAAAAAATGGACTTGTTTCCAGCCTTCAGTGAGCATTTGGGTGGGACTGGGTTTTACCTTAACTAGTCTGCCCATCTTTTTCCCACGGTGTTCTGGAAGAAAGCAGAGAGTGGTGACTCAAAACTTGGCACCATTCTTAGTTCCTCTGTGCCGACACCAGTTTGCATTCCAAAAGAGAGATGCTTACAAAGGATCAAACCCTGGATGCCCTGGCCCTAGGACGTGGTTCACACTATGAACTTTCCAACATGATGCTAAATTAGCTGCATTTGGTTCCAGATGGTTAATGCGTAATAAGTGGAGAGGTGACTTCAAGTGGAAATTGTCTCAATTCTCACTTTATGTCACTTCAGAAGTCTTTCCTGAGCTTGTCCCACACCCACCCTCATCCCCTACCTGCTTCCTTGGCCACAGTTTTTCGGATTGCAGGCCCTTGAAAACAGTGTTTGCAGGATGGCCCAACTATGAAAGTAGCCCTTTCTAGCCACATCTCCTGGCCTGAGACTCAAGGACTTCTCTATTCAAAATAGCAGAGCAAGGACCTAGAAAGTGCAGAAAGCCCAGAGAAAAGAAAGGTGAATGGAGTCCGGGTGAGCGGTGCTAACAAGAAAAGATAATGAATCCACAAGAATGTCATAATTCACTATGTTCTTCTCATTCCATCCCCCCCCAACCTTCCCTCCCCCAACACACAAGCATGCACACTCACACACACTTCAGTGCATTTGTCCAATACCCTTTTCACATAGTCCTCTAACTTCCGAATTTCCACTCCCTTTATAAGTGTCTGCTCTTTTTCTGTATTCTTTTATTGTTACCACCTTGCCTTTATAGAGCCCCAGTATCACTTTAGTGCAGCCTTAGACTGCCATGGCACTTCCCTCTGCCCTTGAAACATAGAATCCTGAAATCATACCTCCTTCATTATTTCCAATTAAACTCCACATCCTGAGGAACGTGTCCTCTGTCCCTAGAAGGCAGAAATCATGTATATCTAAATCATTCTACATAGTGCCTAGCAAGGAAGCAAACGTAAGTGCAGGCTTAAGATCACTATGCCTGTTCTCTGATTATAATGATGATGACAATGATCCCATTCACTTTAATTTGCACCTCCTTTTAGAAGCCAGGCTCGCCAGTGAGTGGCTCAAAAACTTCAACATCAATGGATCTAAATGTGCTAAGAAAAGGTAAAAGGGCTGACTCTATAAAGCAAGGTGGTAACAATAAAAGAAAATAGAAAAAGAGCAAACACTCGTAAAGGGAGTGGAAACTCAGGCAGTCAGGATGGTGTAGCAGAAATGGAGAAAGGGCACAGGCTTTGTGTCTGGACACAGTCAGATAGGTCTGGATTGGAGTCCTTATTTGGTCACATTCTAACTGCTTGATCTTGGGCAAGTTGTTTAACTTCTCTGGACCCCGACTTCCTAAGCTTAGAAAGATGTTCAAAATGCTCGCCTTAGAGGATTTTCTTGAACATTAGGTGAGATAACCTCTAAGGCATTTGGCTCATGTCAGTTGCCCTGTAAATGTCAGTTCCCTTCCCTCCCACCTCAGAAAGAAGGATCCATAGTGATAATTTCCAACAGCACCCACGGGGATGGTCCTCTCTGTGATTAATGCATTTTCAGAGGCTCATCCTAAGTTTCCCACTTTTAGGTTTTGTCTGTTGTGTCACGAAGATGCCCATGTTCTCTGCAATCACCAGCTTCAACGGCAACATACATGTTAGTGCCTGTGTATAACTGGGTCTCACCTCTCCCATCCATCAAAAAATACAAACTGAACAAGACCTCATATCTTTAAAGGGGGGACTCAAAGTTAGACATCCCTTGTCTGTACTCCCAGAGCAATTTGGCCACACTGTACATAGAACATAGATCGCTATATTGTATTATGTGTTTAAGCATCTACATCTAGATCTCCCCTAGGCTACGAGAGCCACAATGGCAAAGTCTAGATATTATTTCTCTTTGCATTGCCACCTAGCATGAAGCCTGTCATTCATATCATATTTATAGGATTGAACTGAACCATCATATCCTGGATCCGCAGTGCTTTGGTATATATACCACACTTTATAATTCCCCCAGCAGCATTTCCCAGAGCCTCAGAAGGTTCAAGCATTGAACACATATTGTCTTTTTCCTTTAAGAATTGACTGTTTAGGTGATCAAAAGGAACAAACTTGCAGTTATAAAAGAATATAAAATAAATAAATCCTGGGGATGTAATGTACAGCATGGCTAATAATACTGTATTGTATATTTGAAAGGTGCTAAGAGAGTAGATCTCAAAAGTTCTACTCAGCAAAAAAACAAAACAAAACAAAACAAAAACTGTAACTATGTGAGGTGATGGATGTGAACTAGACTTACTGTGGTGATCATTTCCCAATATATACATACATTGAATCATTATGTTGTACGCATAAAATTAATATAATGTACGTCAATTATATCTCAATTTTTTTAAAAGTTAGAAAAAAGTACCCCCCAAAAAAACTGACTGTTTAAAAATAGCTTTGTTTTTCTTTTGAAGGCTAAAACCTAATTAAAGGAGAGGGGATAAAAAAAAAACATCAGAGAAACATCTGGGACTAGCCTCAAATTGCTCCATGCTTTTTATTTTTTGCCATAACCTTGGGCACCACACCCATGCCCACATCCAAGACTCAGGGACACCTTGCACAAGGTGCACAGAGGGAGTGCTTGGGGGGTGCCTGGAGGGCTCCATGCTGAGCAGCTGTGATATGAGGGTGACCATGGGCCATGGGCGGTAGCAGCACCATTTGCCTCAGGTAATAAAGTCAATGGTGATGACTAAGTTAGGCTAGAAGTATCTCTCAGTCTCTGAGTTCCTCCTCTGCTCTGACACATCTCTTTCTCTTCAGAGAAAACAGGAACAAGCTCAGGCAAGGCTCCCTGAGGAGGAAACCCTCTTTTATTATTTGACTCATTCATTACCAGAATCTCCTGAAGTAAGTGGGGTCCACAATGACCGAAAACACAGATAAGCTCGCATTTAGAAAAATATTTAAGTGAGGAATCCACAATCAGTTTTTAAGGGGAAGTCAAGAAGTTGGGGGCAAGTGCTTAGACTTTAAGATGGATTTCATGGAGGGCAAATACCATGTTCTTCCTCAAAAGAATGGTCTTTGGAGACAGACACTCTGCTCCACCTTAATATCTCATATATATATATATATATATATATATATATGAACTGCTTAGCCTTTGGTAGGCAAAACCCAGGCTCCATAGACATAGCGAACCCCATGGCTCCCAAACACTGAGACCAAGTGTCAGCTGGCACTAATCCTCAGGTGTGGTGTTTTGTATCTAGCTGATCTGTGGAGCACTTGAGTGCATGAGCCTGAGTTGGAACAACCCCATTATCTTACAGATGAGGAAACCAAGGCAAAACCTCACATGGCTCAACACTGCTTGTAGGCAAAGTTGCAATTCCGTGACAGGCAAGGCCATTTGAGTGCTTTATTAGATGACTGCTGGAGCCCCAGTGCAAGCCAGGATCCTGGCCTGGGTGGATCTTATAAATCACATCAGTTATATACCGTTTATCAAATGATTTTTTAACTACAGTTCATCAAGTTTTTTCATCTAAAGAATACAGAATATTCTCTAGAGAATAAGTCTAGCTCATTCTATGCTAATTGTAGTAAAAGTAAAGGTAACTGTGGTGCTTGCTGTGGAAATAATTATAATTTATTAAGTACTTACTATATGCCAAGCCTCCTGCTGAGTATTAAACATGTCTTATGCCTTCTTTCACATAATCAGCCCAACTGCCAGAATCCTCCTTTACACTTAATCCTCGGTCCCGCAAAATTTGGCATGAATACATGGCTTCAGTCTCTCTGTAGGATCTATCTGTGTGCTCATGTACTGTGCCCAGATCAAATCCTTTCTAGATGCTGAATGTGGTATGTGTGGTTTTAAGTGGGCAGTTAAGAGACAGGTATCTCTGGAAATAAAACCCAAAAGAGGTGAAGGTTAATTCTTAATCCCTAAATCTGGAACCAACCCATTTGATAGTGACTTATAATTAATATATTTCATATTGCTCAAGCATGTCTAGAAGATAGACTGCAGGGCAGAGTGGGAGAGGTGCCTTCCAGTCCATTCCTTTGAAATGTTTCTGTGTTATCACAAAACAAGAAGTTCTGTAAGGTAAAGGGGCTAGAAATGCCTGGCTTCCTGTGAACAGATGCCAGGTGGAGGAAGTAAACAGATATAGCTCCCACTGGATACGAATGCCCTAAAAATATTGTTTCCTAGCATGCTGCCAAAGGAGTGCCTGCTGCTTACAACATAAAGTCAAGGGGAGAAGTAAGAGGGAGACTGAGTGGTGTTTGGGGAGTGTGGAAAGTAGAAAATAAGAAAAAGACACTGATTCCAATTTTGTTGATAAAGTGTAAACTCTTACAACTGAGTCAAGTGACAGCCATGATTCTTAAACAAATGAGAATCTAGTCAAACTGACAATTAAATGGAGCCCACGGTGCTACTCCTTAACATTTCACAAGAGGCTGAGAGTTACAGAATGCCAGAGCAGGACAGGTTCTAAGAGACATTCAGTCTGGAGGTCACAACTGGCAGCTCCCTCACACTGTCTTCTTTGGTTTTCCCAGGATTAACTTTGATGGCATTTTAACATTGTTCTAATTAATTACCAACATTTTTAAAAGTAAAAGCCTTCACCTAAAGATCCAGATCTCTTTAAAAACTGAGAAAACAAGCAAACACTGGACCTACATTTTCACCTACCAACCACTTAGCCCCC
>NW_020175442.1:1231535-1237092 GCF_003031525.2 Neophocaena asiaeorientalis asiaeorientalis | reverse complement strand
GCCCCCCCCCCCCCCCCCACATCCAGTCCACACTCTCCCCACGGTTCCCCCAGGCTGAGGCCAGTGTCAGCTGGCAAATATCCTTGGAATGGCATTTTGTTTACCTGGCTGATCCCTGTGAGCGCTTCAGCGCTGTATCCCCTGAGCTGGGGCAACCCCATTATCTTGTAAATGAGGAAACCAAGGCAAAACCTCACACACACTGCTCACCACTGGCTGTAGAGAGTCCCAACGCCACGGGCAAGGGCGTTTGCAGAAGATCCCAGCTGACCTCTCTTGCCAGTTCCCCAAAGGGATTCTATGGTCAAGCCTCACTAGCGGGTCCTCATTATGCATGGTCAAGGCTCTGTTCCGTCTCAAATATCCTTCCGTGTAGCAGACTCTTGCTCATCCTTACAGACTCAGATTAGTTCCATTTTCACTCCCCAGGGCCAAAAGTGTCCACACAGCACTTTGTACTCACTTCAGGAACAGACTGTAAAGTCCTTTGGGGAAGGTCAATGTTAAAGTCCTCTTTTTTATGTCACCAGTGCCTACCATGGTACCATGACATATCATGAGATCAGAATAAATCTGGAGTTCAAAGAGGATAAACAATTTGTCCTCAGATACATAGATAATTATACTCATAACATATAGTTAGAAAAAACAAGTTAACGGTAGGTTGGGTTTATAAGGAACACTCAGACTGATAAACTATCAGGTAAGTGACACTGAAACCCACCTCAGTGACAAATGTAGTTCCTACCGGGCCAAGCCTTATTCCAGAAGTAGGAACTGCCTGATTAATGTGGCTTGTAAGGTATCAGAAGGACTCCAAAGGCCAAGGTATCTTCCCCACCCTCTGCCAAGGTGTCTAGAAGTCCACTATGTAAACTTATTTGCGTTAAGGCTTTTTCTGTTGAAATGCAACACTCCTTTCCCCCTCTTCCCCAAGAGCCAGTAGTACATTAGGCAATTCTTAGAGGTTCACACAGCTTCAGTTAACTTCTCAACTACTTTTCTATCTGATGCATTTATCCTGAAACATCTGGGTAAGCTGTGATAGAGTTAAATAAAGTTCCAGAAGAAGGGACACACCTGAACATCTAAAGTAAGAAATGGGGAGTAGGCACAGAGGTTAAGGGCAAGGCCTGCTGGGACCAAGATGCCTGGGTTCAGTTCTGCTACCTGCTAGGTGAGTGCCCTTTGGCTAGACATTTACCGTCTGTGCCTCCATTTCTTCATTTAGATAGAAAATGGTGTTAACCAGAGGATCTACCTCAATGGGGCACTGGAGAATGAAATAAGTCAATAAATAGCAGGCATTGAAAACTGTGCCTGACACAGAGTGAGCCCTATGTAAGCGTTGGCTTCTGTTATTATCAGGAGAGGATGGCGTGAAATTTAGCCCTGAAAGGGACTGCTCCAGTTTTACTACGTGCTGTCTCCTTTCCCAGTTTTGATGAAGGATACGAGGCCCAGAGAGGATGTGCAGTTTACTGAAGGCTGCAGGCTAGTGGATGGCAGAGCTAGGGCTTCCTATCCAGGGGTTCTGCCCCCACGGAACTTACTGACCAGGAAGGGAAGAAGGGATGTGGGAGACCAAGAGAAACCAAGAGGGAGCTCCAGCCTCTCTCCCTTCTAGGGATAACGGGATCCAGGCCCTTGGGGACTTCTCCCCAAAGTCATTTCCACGTCCCCGCTCTCGGGTGGGCTTGATGTCTGAACGAACGCCACACTCCGACAACGCACACACAGCCCCGCACCTGGGCGTACCCTCCAAGTCTGGCACAGCGCGGCAACTCTGCTCCGTTGGGAGGACGAGTCAACAGCGGGGTGGACGGGAAAAGTGACACAATCGGGCCAGCGCCCTCCCCGCCAGCCACCCACGCAGCCCAGGGCGGGCCGGGCCCTCTCAGGGGTGCGGGCTCGAGCCAGGCGGCCGCGGTCTCCCCGGCACGCGCGCGCCCGCACGCCAGCCACGCCTGCGGCCGGGCGGCCCGAGGACCGGGCGCGGGCACTTTTCAGCAGCTCGGTGGCCGCGCCGCTGCTGGGCCTCCTCCTAGGGCCGCCGCCGCCGCCCCCCGGAGCTGGATGACGGAGTCTTGAAAGACTTTCACCAAATATGGGCTGGGGCTGGAAACGTCCTGCGCCGCGCGCCGCCGGAAACCTCTAGTCCTGGCCACCGCGGCGACTCCGGGAGCGCGGGCCGGGCAGCCGGCAGGGGGCGGCGGGCAGCAGGCGGCCGGGCGCGTCCCGGTGCTCGGGCTCCGGATCTCTCCTCATCCCCACTGCCCGCCGTCTCCGCAGGGGTCCCAGGGGGCGGCTGAGGCCTTCCCAGCGCCACTGCCACACAGTTCCCGCCGCCATCCCGGCTCTCTCCGGCTCTCCCTGCAGTCACTCGGGGTGGGGTGGGCTTGGGGGAGCGGAGGGCAATAGGATGGCGCAGGGGCGCCACCTTAACGTTGGCCTTTCGCTGTCACAATAAGTTATGCTGTTCCTTAAGGTGGCTATGAAAGGTGGAGTTGTGAGACCGCCGAGTACCTCTGAGGACAAACGCACGCACACACACGGCTATTACAGGCACTCCCACCGTCCAAGGCAGTGTTTCTCAGGGTGTGAATCCCCGAACAAACAGCCTCAGCATCACCTCGGGACTGCTTAGAAATGTAACTAATAAGAAATTTGGGGGTGGGGCCAGTGGGGTCAGTCGTTTAACCAGCCCTCCAGGTGAGTCTGATGCGGGCCACAGTTTGAGAACCACTGGTCTAGGGCTAGGAAACCGGAGTCGCCAGGTTTAGGGTGATTATTATTCTCAGTTGCCGCCAGACAGTGAACCCTTCTTTTGGTGACCTAAAATTCCCTGGCATCAGTGGGCGAGAGACGTTCCCATCGTTCAGTCCAAAGCCAGGAGCTGAGAAGACAAGCAGCCCCTTCTCCCTGCCTTGCAGCCCAAGGAAACAAGGCGGCCCCTTATTCCCTCCTGGGGCTCCCAGAGAGGGAGGGAGAGAGGAAAGAGAGCAAAAGAGCCATGCAGAATTAGCACCGGAAGACACTTACCCGTGAACGTTTGCACATTTACCCTTCAATCTGTCAACGTGAACTGAACTGCAGCTCTCAGCAGAGGAGGGGAGAAGGCGATGGGACATCTGGGGTTTCTGGACCTTCTTTGAGCAGGACTTGAGGAGCTGCTGTTCCTCTTGTCTGAGGCTGTCGTTTACTAGCAGTCTCACCAGGACATAGTATATAGAAAGGCTGTGTACACAGGTTACTCCCGTCTCTCCGGCTCCCCAGCGTCCTGGCCCAGTTTGCTGCAGTTTCCCACCCCCTCCCATCACACACCCCCTGCTTTAAATGGGCAGCTGACGGTGAGGTTCTGTAAGTTTCTCCTCTGGGGCAAACTCATCCTCCAAGATTCCCCAGATGAAGTCCAGAAACAAAGGCACACAACCCTTGTTAGAAAACTTTAATCTGATTTTTAAAGGAATCTCTGGAATGGTGTGTTTTTGAATGCTGTGCAGCAGACTGAGTCTCTTTGAGCCCCCTCCTCCACACACACACACACACACACACACACGTGCACACACACACACATACACACAAACTTCCATAAAGGAGCAAGGTGTATACACAAGCCAGTTGGATCATCCACTGTAATTTTATTTTAGATTATGATAGACAGATTGCGTGAAAAACAAGGAATTCCAAAGAATTTCCTGCTCTGGGAACAGAAGTTAAGTCTATATTTAACAACATTTGAAGCTGTCAAGAATGCTTTGTGGCTGGATAACAGAGGCAGAAAAATGTTAAAAACGCAGGCTACTGCTATACCCAAATATGGAAATATTGTTACGTCTGGTGTCTGATTCACCATCTGGAAATACTTACAACCATGAAGTCAAATAGAAGAGACGCCACAACAGAAGCCAGGAACGCTCCTCTCCATTCCCTCTTCGCCACCTCCTCCCCCCCGTACTGTACCTACTCACCCCATCCCCAGTCACTTCATTAAGAAGGAAACAGTAACGAAAGCTGAACACAGGAACACAACAAAACCGTTTTCTAAATAATAACTGATGAATTGGCTTGGGCAGGATGCAGGGCCTAGAACACCTGACAGTCTATTGTCTTGAAAAGTAAGTTCCCCACCCCACATGCCTCCAACCAAACCTTAGACATCCTGCTCCCTCTAGTAACAGCTTCTTAGACTTCTGGAAGAGCACTTTTGAATGAATGAAACTTAACTCTTTCCTGCCACAGTTCTCTCCATTGGAGAGTGTTTTCATTGCAATAGCTTCTTATTGTGTTCATAAGAGTCATTCACAGAAAAGTCACACTGAAGGCCTTCTTCAGCAAGACTTCTCAGTCATTTAGACTGAACAGCCCTAAACATCGCAAAGGACAAGGATTTCTCCCAGAGCACATATAAGGGAAACTGGCATAATTACTGTGTATGTTTTTATGAAAGTTACACAAGAAGATAGTTTTTTAAACTTTGAGGCAAGATTTGTCCATCACACTAACGGTATTTGAAGTTCAAGTAACTTGTTTTGTAGGAGGTCTTCTACTGAATGTGTTGCTGGTAGAATAGGGTAGAATAGGACCTTAAAATTGCTAACTTCTTTTTTTTTTTTTTACTACAGAATATTACATCCTAAATCTCTTATTTTTCTTTACTTAGAGAGCAAAGCATTGCAATTCACTTGAAATGGGAGGCTTCTAAATGGTCCCAAGGAAAGGAGTTAAAAAGCCCCGCAAAACTTTCAGCGTCAAGGAGTCTGCTTTTTCCAGAGATCCACTGGGCACAATGGTGCTGGAATCTGGTTTGGTTTTGCAGTATATACAGGTGATGATCTCAATACAAATCACTCCACGGTGGTCCCCTCCGCTGCTGGCTGGCTGCTTAGTTAGCGTCGCCTCCCGCCCGCGGAGGGAGCCTGGAAGGGCTTACCCAGTCTCCCGCATCCGTGAGGAAGTGTAAGTCCGCCTACCAGAGAGCCCCCTGCGTTCGTTTCCTCTCGGACTTCCAACCCAGGCAGTGGGCTGGAACTAAAGTGGGAACCTCCAAAAACAAACAAGTATTTTTTTAAGTTGATTTTCTTTTTCCCCTTCTCATTCATAAATGCCACCTCGGGTATTAATTTGCAACACACTTCACTTGTCCAATAAACACCATGCCAAAGATTTCGGACTTGATCCGAGCACGCTTCTATGAAGTCCTCAGATAGATTCCTGGCTCCCAGACACTCTCCCTCCCCGTTCGCCTCTCTCAATAGATAACTTGACTCTCACCTTCGCTGTAAACAAGCAAACAGTTCGCTGCCTTCCTGGGTGAGGGGTTCCAAGGCTGCCCAGTCAACTCGGCATCACCAAACAAAACGACTTTTGTTCCTCCCTCCAGGTCCTCCCACCCTCCCAGTCCAGGCAAAGTTCTGAACTCGCCCCCCTCGGCCCTTCCACCTCCATCACCACCATCACTCCAAGAAGAGCCCTCCCCAATAGAAGTCGTTATTTAAAGTGGAAAAAACGGAAGATTGTTTTCTTGACGGGTCCAGGACAAAAAAAAAAAAAAAAA
>NW_020175442.1:1210559-1231506 GCF_003031525.2 Neophocaena asiaeorientalis asiaeorientalis | reverse complement strand
AAACGGAAGGTTTTTTTTTTGGGGGGGCCAGGAAAAAAAAAAAAAAAAAAAAGTGCAACGGAGCCAGGGGAGGCGCTTGGCAGGAGCCCGCGCCAACCAGCATTCCTGAGATGTTTGAGAATTCTGGAACGCGCAGACAGGGCCGACGTCACTGCAACACGCGGCGCCGCGGCCGGCCCATATAAAAGGCGGGCTCTGGGCGCTGGGGCAGACCGCGAGCGAGAGCGCCCCCGAGCAGCATCCGCGCCTTCCGTCCCTCCCCGGCAAGGACCTCGAGAGAAGGACGCCCGCAGCCCGCTCGCCTGCCTGGCTCTCGCCTCTCCGCCGTCCGGCCCACAGCCCGGCCCACCGCCCCAGCCGCGCCGGTCCGGCCGCTACGCACCGGTGTGTTGGCGTCTTTGCCTCCGCGCTCGTCCGGACCCCTCCTGCGCGCCACGATGAGCTCCAGCACCGCCAGGACGCTCGCCCTCGCCGTCACCCTTCTCCACTTGGCCAGGCTGGTGAGTTCTTTGGCCACCGCCTCCCCGTCCGCTCTAGCAGCCCCTTCGCCTTTCCCCAGATGGCCTGTGGCCGGAAAAGCTAGACTCGGAAGTTCGGCGGGGCGTTTCGGGGAAGCTCTTTCTTTAAGCCCGCCCTGAAGACGTGCCGGGGGGCCCTCCCGGCGTACGCAGCCGCCCGGGGTGGCCGGGCTGGACGGGATCAGAGACCCCCTGCCGCCCGGGTCAGACACCCCCGTCCCTTCCCGGGGCGTCTTTCCTGCGCACCGCGCCGAGCCTCACACGTGTCCTTTCCCCCTTCCAGGCTCTCTCCACCTGCCCCGCAGCCTGCCACTGCCCCCTGGAGGCGCCCAAGTGCGCCCCGGGAGTCGGGCTGGTTCGGGACGCCTGCGGCTGCTGTAAGGTCTGCGCCAAGCAGCTCAACGAGGACTGCAGCAAAACGCAGCCCTGCGACCACACCAAGGGGCTGGAATGCAACTTCGGCGCCAGCTCCACCGCTCTGAAGGGGATCTGCAGAGGTAAGATGCTTGTGGTTTGGCCCCTTTAAAAAAAGAATAGTCCCCGTAGTCCAGAAGTTTAGTAATTTTGCGACCATGTATGGTGATGCTTTGTTGTTGGTAGCTTGGCAGAAAGGCACATGATTTCAGCAGTCTGGAATGCAATTCAGTTTGTCTGGGCCCAACGAAAAGCGCATACGGAAAAGTGATTCCTGACTAACTTATTGTTCTGCTCTGGAGTCTCCGGGGAATCATAGGAAACTTTACCATCAATTGAATTTAGCAGCAGAAAATATGTCTGAGTTTCAGGCCGTCGTACGGAATCTTAACTTTATTCTCTTCTCCCTTTCTTTTTTTGGTGCTCTTTGTAGCTCAGTCAGAGGGCAGACCCTGTGAATATAACTCCAGAATCTACCAGAATGGGGAAAGTTTCCAGCCCAACTGTAAACATCAGTGCACATGTATTGACGGCGCCGTGGGCTGCATTCCTCTGTGTCCCCAAGAACTCTCTCTCCCAAGCTTGGGCTGTCCCAACCCCCGGCTGGTCAAAGTTACCGGGCAGTGCTGTGAGGAGTGGGTCTGCGACGAGGATGGTGCCAAGGACCCCATGGACGACAGGGACGGCCTCCTGGGCAAGGAGCTGGCCTTCGATGCCTCGGAGGTGGAGTTAACGAGAAACAATGAATTAATTGCAATTGGAAAAGGCGGCTCCCTGAAGCGGCTCCCCGGTAAGTGAAGACTGAGACATTGTACTGAAACGCATTCCTAGTTTGAAACTTCAGAGAAATGAGAACCTGAATCTGTTTGTGTCGGTATGCCTCTGAGGAATCATCCCTCTTGTTTGTCCCTCTAGTTTTTGGAATGGAACCTCGCATTCTGTACAGCCCTTCTTCACATGGCCAGAAATGTATCGTCCAAACGACTTCGTGGTCCCAATGCTCAAAAACCTGTGGAACTGGTATCTCCACACGCGTTACCAATGACAACCCTGAATGCCGCCTGCTGAAGGAAACCCGGATCTGTGAAGTGCGGCCTTGTGGACAGCCAGTGTACAGCAGCCTGAAAGTAAGTGCCTGCGGTGCCGTGTAGACTGGTCCCCTGGGTGAGATGGGAGCATCTCTTCCAAGAAAGAGAAACACTAACTTCCCTTCTCTTCTCTTTCTTACAGAAGGGCAAGAAATGCAGCAAGACCAAGAAATCCCCTGAACCGGTCAAGTTTACTTACGCTGGATGTTCGAGTATGAAGAAATACCGGCCCAAGTACTGCGGTTCCTGCGTGGACGGCCGCTGCTGCACGCCTCAGCAGACCAGGACTGTGAAGATGCGGTTCCGCTGCGAAGATGGGGAGACGTTTTCCAAGAACGTCATGATGATCCAGTCCTGCAGATGCAACTACAACTGCCCGCATGCCAACGAGGCAGCCTTTCCCTTCTACAGACTGTTCAATGACATTCACAAATTTAGGGACTAAATGCTACCTGCGTTTTCCAGCATGAGGGCGGACAAAGTGGGGAGAGAAGAGTGTCAGCATCCTGGAGGCGTGGGTGGGGGCGGCGGGCTGAAGGGACTCATTGTAGAAGGGATGCACTGCTCATTCTTGAGTAGTATTAAGGTATTTCGAAACTGCCAGGTGTGCTGGTGCACGTGGACACTAATGCAGCCGCAATTGGAGAATACTTTGCTTCATAATATTGGAGCACACGTTACTGCTTCATTTTGGAGCTTGTGGTGTTGATGACGTTCTGTTTTCTGTTTGTAAATTATTTGGTAAGCGTATTTTTCTCTAGGCTTTTTCCATTTCGGTTTTACAGTTGTAAAAGGTAATAAGATTAGTTGGACACTTAAAGACTCCATCCTTTGACAGAAGTAAATGGGAGGGGGGGTCCATCCCTTCCAGAAGGTGACACTCTGTGAGTGTCCATGAGAGGCAGCTATCTGCCCTCTAAATTGCAAACAGAAATCAGGTGTTTTAAGACTGAATGTTTTTATTTATCAAAATGTAGCTTTCGGGGAGGGAGGGGAAATGTAATACTGGAATAATTTGTAAATGATTTTAATTTTATATTCAGTGAAAAGAATTTATTTATGGAATTAATCATTTAATAAAGAAATATTTACCTAATATCTGAGTTTATGGCATTCAGTATTTTTAGAGAATGTTCAAAACCATTGGGGACGATCTAGCTTATGCATTCAATCATTGAAACAGGATTTACTGAGTACCTACTTTGTACCAGGAACTGTTCCAGGTGCTTGGGATAGAGCAGGGAACTAACCTCTAAAAATCTAACAAGGATTGCTTTTATATCTTCAGTAGAAAAAAAACTTGGAATTTAGAGTAATCTGTTTTAAAAACATGTATTGAACACCAGGCATTGTACAAAGCATAAGAAGGAATCTGAAGCTAAGTTTGTGATTTAAATAATAATGCTTTATTTTCATAAGAATTTAAAGCCTAAGGGTCTCCATCACCCAGGCTCTTTGAGGTGGATATAGTAGAGTCATTTATCATTTTAATCACTAGGTAATTGTGTAGGTCCCTTCGGTAGAGGAAACTTTAATGAAAACAGTCCATAACTCAGGCTGCCTACCTCGAAATCCATGGGCAAGATTAAGCATGGTTGGATAATGTGATATAAGGTCCCTTGTTTATAACTTTATATTCTTCTAATATTGTTCCTAAAACTTGGGAGAACGACTTAAAAATTCACCCATGGTTGGGATCAGAGAAAAAATCTTGGAATCTATAGGAGTCAGTTTGTTTTCACTGAATGAGCTTGAAGCAATGACTTGTGTTAATCCTAATAAGCTGATGATTAGGTAAACATACCGTTAAATGCAAAGGAATGCAAGGAATTTCAAGTACTTTTCCAATAGCGTGAGGACCACGCTACCCCACCCCCTTTCCTTTTTAGAATATAAGTTATATTGAGGTGGGGGGAGCGATTAGATTGAATTGGCTATCTAGAAGGTCAGAGGCTAGACGCACAGCTTGCCTAAAAGGACCCGAATCGTAGGTCTAGGAGAGGTTGAGAAGGCTGTGTTAATGTTTGTGAAAATGCTGGTAGCTGGTTTTAGAAGAATCTACATCTTTACAAAGCACTGACAATAAACCTTTTATAGAGAGAAGTTTTCCTTTCATCAACCCTCTTGGCTCCTGTTCAAATCCATAGTGAAATATTTCAGTCTGCACTTTGTTAAGAGAGTACTTGAATTTTTAGGCAATAAGAGAAAGTGCTTTCAAAGGGGAGGAGGGGGACTGCTTCTGGGATCCTATAAGAGTGAGTTTTCAAAATAGTTTAATATTGATGCTCCGTTAAGACCTACAGAAAAGCACTGCCTAAGCACCTGTTTTAGAGCCTTACTGAAATGCACAAAGGTTCATGTAAATGTGATAGTAAAATCTATGGGCAAAGGCCTTCACTTTTTTTTTTTTTTTTTTTTGCAGTACACAGGCCTCTCACCATTGTGGCCCCTCCCACCGCGGAGCACAGGCTACGGACGCGCAGGCCCAGCGGCCACGGCTCACGGGCCCAGCCACTCAGCGACACGTGGGATCCTCCCAGACCGGGGCACGAACCCGTGTCCCCTCCACCGGCAGGCGGACTCCCAACCACTGCGCCACCAGGGAAGTCCGGCCTTTGCTCTTTTGATTCTGACAATATCTTGCCTGAAATATTACAACTGTGCCTACTGAGTAGTCAGTTTTTCCTGCCCGAGGCATTCAAATTTTAAGGTATTTGGAAATTTAAACACCACCTGGCTCAGTCTTGGATGCAGTCAAACTTGTCAGCGCAATAGAACATGTAAAACATATAATAAAGTCGTGAGGATTTTGTGGTGCAATCTTGTTAAACACACATCTAAATCCATAGGCAAAATTTACACATTCCCAGGCACCAATCCTGAGGTACTGTCTTCCAACACTAGAGCCCAGCAAATTGCTTCTTACAGAAAGATCAAGGAGCAATATTTTATAGACCCTGTAAGTACGTAGTGAGGTAATATTTGTCCAATTAAGTTCAAATGTGAAACAAACCTAGCATGGGAAAACACTGGATCTTTGGGTCATTAATCTCAATTAATTTAAAAGAACACAAATAGACACAAAATATGTCCATTTTGATTTGGCTATAGAAAAAGAGTGAAGACATTAAAAGTAATTGAGAATAAAATTATGCAATTTAGAGCATATCAGTTTTATCTAGATCTGGAATGGAATGCTGCCTACTTCAAATATTGAGAAAACACAATAAAAAACCGTGTATTGAAAATATAAAATAGAAGTTGCGTATATAAACATTCATTATAATGTACATCATATGTAACCTCCACACACGGTAAAAATCTTGTGTTGTAACCACTTTCCAATCTAAAAGACCCTGGTGTTCTTGAGCTGTTTTTTTTGTTTTTGTTTTTGATAGGGGTATAAGCATTGAGAGTTATAATGTGACCCCAGAATCTTAGGAATTTAGTGAATTCTAAGAAATGTTCTTTGGGACATTTAGCAGCACAGTGAGTGGTCCTTATGGTGATGATTCCCACATAAGCGCCTGTGCTGTCCACTCCACAAAGAGTTGCAACTGAATCAAAATTAGCAGAGTACGTTTTCGTTATTTTACCGGTAGAGAGACCAGATATGATTAGTTCACAACCTGTTTTCTGCCTTCTGGTGCTATTTGAAAGTCACTTGAGCAATAGCAAGTGTGCAGTGGGACCACAGTAGAGAACGAAGCTGTGCTCTGGGCAGGGTGGCAGATGACGCCATGGAAAAGAATCCCAGACTAGAATCAGGAGACATGTCTTTTACACCAGCTCTGCCATTAATTTACTGGGTGCCTCTGGGTGAGTTTCTGGATTCTCCTCTGCTGTTTTAAAATGGAACAATAGATTCTCACATTTTTGTCACCAAAATAATTATTTTTTATATACTCTCTTTGGTGCATTGACTCCCATACCTTAAAAACTTTGTCTCCTCAAGCAACTGAATGTATGAGGTGAAAACTGCTCAGGTCTTTCTGTGGGCAAAAGCACTCATCTCCATGAAGCCTTCGAAAATGTAAGGCCCTCTTTACTCTCTAAAGCACCCCTGGTTATAGGATGTGACAATCCCTGGATCTCACAGTATGTAGGTCCATAGTTTTTCCTCTCCCTGTGTAGCCCCAATATCTGGGCCTCATTAAGTCCCTGTCCTAAATAACTCATTCTCTGAAACAAAGCACATTGTGAAGCACAGCAATAATACAAGTGTCCTATGAATACAACAGACTTACCTGTGACTTACTTTATTGGTGATGGGCAACGCTCATCCATGTAATCTTACAAAGTACAATTTAATTAAACAAGTACTTAGCTGCATTTGTTAGTACTTTACAGTTCTCATATATTCTGCTTATTTATTCTGAAGCCACCCCTTTCTTAATCTAGTGCAAACATCCAAATCTAAGACACCATCATCTCTTGCCTGAATTACTGGAATGGCCTCCTTACTTGTGGCATATTGTATTTTCCAAAGGTGGCTGCAACGATATCTTCCAACCCACATGCCCTTCTGCAATGTGACCCTGATGCTCTCCCATCAATAGATGGGGTCTACTTCTCTACCCTCTTGGAGCTGGGTGGACTCTTTGACTGCTTTGACCAATGAATATCTAGGAAGTGATGTGATATGGTGCTAGTTCCAAATACAACACTGGCTAGGAACTCCTACTTCCTTTCTCTCAGAAAGCAGCTTCAATATAAGAGGTATGAGTACCCTGAGACCAGCAGACTGAGAAGCCCATGCCACATGGATAGGTCTGAGAGGATCAGATGCCGTGTGGAGGAAGAGGAAGATCAGGGAGCATTTGGATACCACATGTATGTGAAGACACCATCTAGGAAGTGGATCCTCCAGCCCCAGCTGCCTTACAGACATCTTGTAAATCAGAGATGAGCTGCCTGTTGAGTCCCCAGAATTCCTGACCCATAAAATAATGAGCAAACCAATATGATTATTTTAAGGCGCTAAATTTTGGGTGTTGTTTGTTACACAGCGATAGATAACTGAAACATCAGTGGTTTCCATTCTTGCCCTCCAATAATCCATTTTCCTTACAGAAGCCAGAGTACTTCTTTAAAAATGTAAATCAGAACGGGTCAATCCTGTTAAGAACAGGAGGCTTAAAGGCTCCATGGCTTCCCATTGCTCTTGGAATAAGATTCATCTCCTTACTCGGCACACAGCTCCTGGAACCTGCCTACTTCCTTCATTTACCCTCGCTTACTGTGCTCCCACTTAACTCTTTTTGAAATAAGCCAAGTAAATGCCTCCTCAGGACCTTTGCACTAGCTGTTCCTTTGCCCCAAATGCCAAGCTCCCTGATCTAAGCTTCTTCCTATCATGCAGTTCTCAGCATCAATGCCAAATTCTCAGTAACCTTCCCTCCCCACCCAGACCCAGTCTAAAGTGGTTCACTACATCAGAGTCGACTGATTTAGATGTTAATCATGTCTAAGAAATACATGGCAGCAACATCTAGACTGGTGTTCCACCAAACAAACCAGCACCATAGCCTAGCCAAGTTGACACATAAAATTAACCATCACAGCACCCGTGTAGTAAAACCTTTTGGGGAGAAGAAACTCATGTCCACTCTCTAAACTGGAATGCATTTGAGCAGTCAGAAAAAAGCAAAAGCTTTGCTAGTTATACCTACGATCCCCCTAGGCCTCTCACCATGCTTGTGCATGTATGCGGGAAGAGCTCCGGGATTTATTTTGCATTGACCAGATAGATGCATGGGACACCTTAAGAAGGTTTCTAGAACACTAACCCCAAATTCCATACAGAACCAGCAGGATCCACCTCAACTGAAATGGCTGCAGGGTGGGGGAATAGAGGGAGATCCTTATAAAATCTCTGGAGAAAAGTCTTCTCCAAATCTGCATGAATACAATAAGACACAGTCCCTTGCTTGCACACACTGTAAGACAGAAAAAAAGTGCTCCATCCTTTGGCTTGTCAGGCAAATAAATCCTCATTGTAGCAATGAAACCACAACACTGTCAGTGGCTGTTTAACTCTTCCTACCAGATTTTAAATTTCTGAAAGAGTTTTGTCAATGAATGAGTACCAACTAAGAATAGATAGAAAGGAGTTTGAAAAGGCACAGCTAGAATTTGCTTTTCTCTTCTCCATGGAAATCTGGAGCTTCCAAGTCTCCAGATCTTCATGCAGAAGAGAAAGCAAGTTTGTCCTACATTGCTCTACCGTAGAGGTCCTTAGCTGGTGGCTTAAGGAGGATGGGGCAATAAATATGTTTTGTTCAGCCTGAAGAGAGTTTATAAAAACTGGGATTTGTTGCCAATATTTGAAAACTGAGTATTTTTTTAAAGTTCAAATTTCTGGGTTTTTTGGGAAAAATTCATAGATCTGGCAGCAGTGGACCTTGATTTCTACATGGCAGTTTGCACATGGTGGGAGCTGAGCTGCAGCTTCCCCCCTTAGAGTGGGTGCTCTGCAGTTCACCAGTGATGGATGGAGACGGATGGAGAAGAGATACGTGTGTATCCTTGCAGTTGGAGGAGTTGAAGGGCAAGCAGAGATGATCTTTAAAAATCCAGACTCTGGGGCTTCCCTGGTGGCGCAGTGGTTGAGAGTCCGCCTGCCGATGCAGGGGACACAGGTTCGTGCCCCGGTCCGGGAAGATCCCACATGCCACGGAGCGGCTGGGCCCGTGAGCCATGGCCGCTGAGCCTGCGCGTCCGGAGCCTGTGCAACGGGAGAGGCCACAACAGTGAGAGGACCCCGCGTACCGCAAAAAAAAAAAAAATCCAGACTCTAATGAGAATCTACCGTATAGCACAGGGAACTCTACTCAATGCTCTGTGGTGACCTAAATGGGAAGAAAATCCAAAAAAGAGGGGATATATGTATACGTATAGGTGATTCACTTTGCCGTACAGTAGAAATTAACACAACATTGTAAATCAACTATACTCCAATAAAATATTTTTTAAAAAAGGAAAAAGAAAAAGTCCAGACCCTTTCTAAAAAAGGCACAACTAGAGCACCACTTTTACTATGAAAATGCTTAGAAAAATGATTCTAGGCATTGAAAAACCTGGGAAAGAATAGAGACCACTTCATTAATTTCAAGTCGCTGCGGGGCTGTAAACATGCCCCGCCTCCCAGCTTCCTTCTACCATTCCAGCCTGTGTATTTCCGTGGAGAAGTGTACCTATTCCATTTATAATACCATGTCACATTTTCCAGCTGACACTGGGTAAGTTGATCAAAGATACACACCACATCCTGAACCTCCGCTGAATTTAACCATCTATTTTTATAGTGACCAAAGAGCCAGTAGAATCATTACAGATAGCCAGGGGCTTTGCTCTAGAATTTTTTTTTTAATGACTCAAAATGCTTACTTCAAGTACTGTCACATAAATAACACTCATTTTTCAGAGGCATTCAATGAACTCCAGAGAGATTGAGGACTTTCCTGAGTAGTTATAGTTAGTTAGCAGAGTAGAAGGTAGACCTCAGGATTTATTCTCCAAGCTTATCCCTGACAGAGGCATTTGGGGCACAGGAAAGCGCTTGGGTTACAGGGAAGTCTGGCTGGTTTTTGGTGTCACCATGGCTCCTGGGTAGACTTCCACCAGTGGATTTCCTATAGGAGGGTCAGCTTCCTGAGCATCCCATGGCAAGGGTGACGCCATTCTCCAGCAAACAGAGAATGATTCAACATTGTAAAAAATTAGGTCTATGTTAAGGAGATTGGCTAGCTTTAAAAAAAAAAAAAAAAGTTGCTCATTCATAGAAGGAGTTTAAATTATGGGCTCAAGAGCGAAACTTTCAGAGAGGTCCCTCGCATGTTCCAAATTAGTTTTTTCTTGGAAAGGAGTCCATGTCTTTAATTGACTTCTTGCCTTCAAAATGATACTTGGCCTTTTAAAATGTTCTCTTTAATATTTGGGTTTTTTCTTAACAAAAGAAGGCATACTTATACAAATTCAATACTCTAAGAAATACAGAATGTCAAAAATGAAGTTCTCTAGTAAACCCTCCCCTTCACACACATCCCCACACGCAGCCACTTTTAAGAGCATGGTGTGTATTATCCTTCTAGATTTGGGATGTGCCTAACCTGGCATTTAGCAGTATTACTATTATGAATGAAAAAGACTGGACTATACATAGAGCTTTACATTTACTATACCTTGAAAGTCATTTAGTGTTGCTATGTGTTGTTCTTCCTCAGTCATTGTAATGGTTTCATAGACTTTCACTCTATTATTGATGTGCCATAATTTATTTAAATACTTGGTGTGGGGACACTATTGCATGCTCACCTCACAGCCACCCCCCATTTCCTTGACTCTTTGCTAGCAGAGCCCCAGTTTTGTTCAGGCGTTCCCCCTTCCATGTGTTCAGGGAAGGAGTCCCCTGTTTCCCCCTAACCTCAGGGATTGCATCAGGACTGGCTTCAGTCAGCATAATGGTCTTACTTCGTTATCAACAATAGGTTATGACAATTCCGATACTCAAGGAGATATCCCCTGGGGGAACTTCTGAGAAAGGGTTTCCCTGATAACAAAAAGAGACTAGAAGAGGCAATGCTTTTCTCCTTTGCCAGACATCACCCGCCTTGAGCTCAGGAGGGAGGTATCACTGATACACTGAAGATGGCAGAACAGAAGGTGGGAGGCCCCTGGGTCCCTGAAGAGATCACTGAACTATTGAATCTCCCGACCCTCGGGCCCCCTGACATCCACACCTCCTGTTTAGTGTGATAATAAACCTCCTGTTGTTCAAGCTATTTTTGTTAAACCAACTGGTACAGCTAAAATCATCCTAACTGATGATTTTACACTTGGCCCTTTTTGAGGCCTATGGACTTTATAAACAACACAGAGATAACCACATCCAAAGGAGAAGAAAATACTTTTAGATGTAAGTGAATGAACCAACAAACAAATATTTGGCAGAAATATAATGCTTTCATTCCTTTACCTAACAGTTGCCGGGTATATAGCACTTGACAGGCTACAGGCCAGCAAGACATGGGTGACCAACAAGGAAATAATGAGACATGGTCCCTGGCCACAAGGTTGTCACATCTAGGAGAGGTAGCAATGCATACAAATAATTCTGGTGCGTAGTAACAGCATTAGAGAACCTAGGAATATGAGAGCATACAGGGTAGTCAGAGAAATCTTCACAGAGGACAAAACATCTGAACTGGGTCTTGAGGGATGAATAGGAGTTTGCTACTTGGAAGTACCTCCAAAACTGGAAAAAAATCCGAAAGTTTTTTTTTTTTTTGCGGTACACAAGCCTCTCACTGTTGTGGCCTCTCCCGTTGCAGAGCACAGGCTCCGGACGCACAGGCCCAGCAGCCATGGCTCACGGGCCTAGCTGCTCCGCGGCTCCTGGACCAGGGCACGAACCCCTGTCCCCTGCATCGGCAGGCAGACTCTCAACCACTGCGCCACCAGGGAAGCCCAAAAAACTGAAAGTATTTGAAGCCTGGGAATTCTGTCAAACCCAGCAAAGTCATGATCTCAGACAAGACCTGAGTAGTAGCAGCCATTTTGCATCTTAGTTTTTCTAGCTGATAAGAAGAAAAGCAGCCCTCAGAAGGGACCTACAGAAGACCTGACCTGGTGATGGGGACAGGCCAGTCCCTTCTATGGGAATTACCTTTGGAAATCCCCCACCGCCACAGTAACGAGCTGCCATCCTGCAGGGGAAGTAGCAGTGCTACTTCACCAGATACAAGCTGAAAATCAGTCTGCTTCTCCTACATGACAGCCTCAGTATGACAGGTTGATCTCAGACTGACAGGATCCAGCCTAGGCCTGACCCACTGGTAGGTCACCCAAGGAGGGCCCTGTGACTACTTGGATCCAGCGGCGAAGGCAAAAAGCCCAGAGAGAAGCGGCCTGGATGACTTGGTCGCTGCCACCTGACGCTCTTGTGTTTGTGCCACAGTCAGATTCTCGAAGGAGGCCAGCCCATTAATGGCTTCCGGATCCTTCTCGAGTGATGTCCATGCTTCCTGCTAGCTGCACACAGCTTTCTCATCCAGGATTTTAAAGCCTGCAGTGTGTGACATGTAAACAAAAGGCCACATGGGCAGCTCCATGCTGGCTCCTGAAACCTCATCTATTCTTCCAGATGAGAAAGAACTCTCACAATTGCACTCACAATCAAAGTGAATGTCAAGAAAAGGCATAACTAAATAACCAAGTGTCTTCACATTCTGTATGGGCAAGAATTATAAAGTA
Organism: Neophocaena asiaeorientalis asiaeorientalis; assembly: GCF_003031525.2. Taxonomy (NCBI): domain Eukaryota; kingdom Metazoa; phylum Chordata; class Mammalia; order Artiodactyla; family Phocoenidae; genus Neophocaena; species Neophocaena asiaeorientalis. The sequence continues at coordinate 1,219,232 of NW_020175442.1, read as the reverse complement.
ATTCATAGTCTTTCTGTGCTACACCAATGAGAACCAACTCAGAGGATTTGGATTGTGCTATTATGTCAATGTACTTGGTCTGAACCATTCCAGATATGCTCCTAAGAACTTATTTAAGCCCCACCGTCACTTTCACTGTCATCTGCCTAGAAACTGTACATCCCCGTTATGCTTTCAAAAGTTAGAGACCAGATCTCTTGGCTTGCGATGGGAACGTAGCCATTTAAATAAATAGAACAGGGCAACAGTTCAGTACCAGCAACAGGCGCCACTGTTTTTTTGGGTAAGGGATAATGAAGCCAAAAAGAGATAGGGAAGAAATCCCCTGTAACATTAGACAGACTGTAAGAAATCATTCTGAATTTGGGCCAAAAAGTCAAGATTAGCAGTCACGTTGAAATTTTTTGTAATAAAAATTTGGCCTCCATAACAGAAATTCATTCATCTGACATATATCTGTACATCTATTTACATCTATCTGCATACACACACAAACACACACACACACACACACACGAGTTGTTGTTTATATTCCTGTTTATTATTGGCCAGGCACAGTGCTGGGTCTTGGAAGGTCCAGCTGACCAAGGACTTAAGGACTTGCCATCTAAGAGTCAGAGATCCAACACCAATTTCCTCATTCCTTAAGGGCTGCCACCCAGACCTGTTCTTGCTGCTTTGCTCCTTTGGTTTTCTCAGGACCCACATGGAAGGCAATCAGGGTGTGGGGCTACCATTTCCCACTCCCAGAATGGAGGAAGGGCAAGGCTACTCCAGCCTGGATTCCCTGGATAACTGTGGACAAGGGACATTATTTCAAACTTGTGACACACATTCTCGGCAACAGGAAACCCATGAGGTATATTCACACAGGGGCCTAATTTCATCCTTCCAACGTCACATCCCACTTGGAGTTCTGTGGCATTAAACCATTACTTAGCACTTTCATCTACGCTGTTTCATCTAAGACGCTGACGATTGCAAGGTAACATCATCCTTTTACATACCACTAAGAAAAACCCAGCCAGTTAAACTAGTCACACCTGAAGTAAGATGCATTGTGATTTCGGAGCTCTTAAAGGGTGAAAACATGTACTTTCAAGAATCAATGAAATCCAGGACTTGTCTTTCCCACCAGACTGTGAGTTCCTGGAGGACAGGAATCCGCCCCCCTTACAGTCTTCTCTGCTTTGCTGCACCTACTGCAGTGTCACACAGCAAGTCCATAGTAAACACCTTGAATGAATGAGTGAGCGAGTGAATGAATGAATGAGGATCTGATACAAATCCTGTGTTCCCCTGAGCAATCAATCAGCCCACTCAGGTAGAGGCAAGAAGGTCCAGATTGTTCCTGGTTCTTCCTATTGCTCCTGCCATTGGAAGCAGTCGGACTTGGGGAGCTTGGAGGGGGCTCCTGAAACACAGCCCCTTCCGCGCTTAGGGCAGCTCCAGACCCGCTCGCCTTGGGGCCTGGTCAACAAGCTGCTGGCCAGACACACTGTGACACCAGGCTCCCCGGGGACCTTTTTATGTTTCTCCTGAAAACCGGTGTGTAATATCAAACGCCTGAAAATAAAATCAGAGGTAAAGTAGACTGTGGGAGCTGGCTGTTCAGAGGTGCTGCTGGAGAGTCCTCTCGGAAAATCAGTAACCACACAGATTTATCTATTTTATGACTTCGGATTTTTGTGTATCGAGTTCCCACGGAGCAAGGCACACCCTTATATTGAGTTTCCTCACAGCAGAGCCTTTGTGCTGGGTCAGTGGCTTGAAGGGTTTCTGCCGCAACTGGCCTCTCTTCTTTGAGGGTTCCTGGTCTGCTCAGGCCCCCGTTAGACCAAATCCCCTCCCCCAGGTGCCAGGGCTTCCCCACTGCAGAGGGAACATATGGAAACCACAGTTGCCTTTGTTTCATTTACTTTAGAATGAAGTTATTTCTGAGCAGAGTTGCATTCCAACTTGAGAGAGATGGGCCACAGCGATAATGCAGGTATGTGCCCTGCACAGAGCAGAGCATCGGTGAGCCTGTGCCACGCGTATGGGGGTGAGGGAGCGCGCCATGTGTTCCACCATGTGTACCGAGCATCAGAGACACTCCAGGTTCTGGGCCCCTTCCTCTGGGGAAGAAAGAGGTGAACAAGACGGTTTCTGGCCTCACAGTCTAGTCACAGTAAGCTCTGCTGAAATATACGCGGCTGTCTCGGCCTGAGAGAGTTGGGGCAGGTTTTACGGGGGGTAGAATCAGGAAGTTGGGTCTTGGTAGAAAAGGGGAAGGGAGAAAGGGAAACCGGGGTGGTGAGAACAGCCTGTGAAAAGGCACAGCTATGCAAGAGCCTGAGAAGCCCCCGAGAAAGACAGGTCAGAGGGTCTCTCTGCAGTCCCTCCCTTCATTCTCACCAGAGCCGTTGACTGAGAGGTAGAAGACGGCCCTTGACTGGGCGCATAATCGCAAGGTCTCCAGGAAATCCTAAACTTGACCTCCCAGACGTGCTGTTTCCCATGAACCTATGAATCTGTAGTCCTGTCTCTAGTCCTGGTACCGTTGGTGCTGCAGGACCCACCAACAGGAAATGGGGCCTGCATCCCTGGAAAGATCTCCCCTATAGTTTTACAGGCTAGAGGGTGAGAGAAGCAGGAGAGAGCCAGTTAGGTACCCTGACAACGGTTCTGGGACAGAGCAAAATACCTGATCAAAAATGCCAAATGACTTCCTTACCCTCGCTCACTCCTCGTCCCTCGTCCTTCCTGAACAGTCCGCGCTTGTTAAATCTGCAGGCTCATCTTCGCCTGACCTGTTCCTCTGAGTCTGCCTCCGGGGTGTGATAAATAATTCCTGGAAAACACAAGTTCTCAGGAGCCCTTCAGAGTGGTGAGAGACATCTAAGGGAGTGAGTATGGGTCTTTGAGGCTTGAATTCCCATACCCCTAATCTCTGGGCTGGGCCTCCTGCACCATTGGTGGACAATTCTCCCGCTCACTGCTGGCAGACCGGCGTCATCTGTTCTACCTCATAAGATTATTCAGTCAGGATGAGGACGACAGAACTTTGGGAATGAACTGGGGGGCCTCACACTTGGGAGAGACTTACAGGTTTCTGACTCCACCTACTGTCAGAAGGCTCTCCCCACCTGCTTGGCAGGGGGTGACCCCAGCCTTTGTCACTGACAGAGATAGTGCCCGCTCTGCCTCTTTCTGCAGTTCGTGCTCCAGACATGTTAGCCATTCTTCTGATATTAAGTTGAAACCCATCTCCCTATAGCTTTTAGTAACTGTTTAGGGTTCCCTCCTAGCGCTTTTCAGAATGAATTTAATTCTCTTCCTTATGTCATAGTTAAAGTCCTCTAAGTATGTGCTCCATCCTCCATCCCCAACCGCACTCCCAGCCTTTCTTTCCTTTCCTTGTTTTTTTCCTAGGAGAAACATTTATGGTGGCTACAATTTTTCCTCACATGATCTGGTCTTCAGGCCTTCATTTCCTGGTTGTTTGCTTCCAGATACACTTGAGTTTTGTCAAGGTCACTCTAAAAACGGGATATTGGTGGGTTAACAGAGCCCACTAGATCTTCCCTGAGTGCCGACTCCAGCAAGTCTATCTGGTTCCTTAAGGGACCTAAAAGTGTCCTTCTCTTTACATATCCACCTTCCCTACTAAACTGTGAGCACTTACTCTCTTGTCTTCCCAGCCCCCAATGCAAGTAAAGACTTAACTTTCAGAAACCAAAGACAATATGGTACAGGAGAATTGGGTCTTAAATTTCTTGGTATCCCCAGACCCCGACACAAAGTCTGGCAAGCAGCAGGCACTTAATAACTGTATGGTCCATCAACCAGTTCATCTGTTTAATGAAAGCAGGCTAAGCTTGCATTTAGTTTGTTTAGCAGTATGTCAATGCTTATGGTTAACTAAAATCCCATGGTCCAGCTCATGTGAACTTCTGTAAGGATAATCTGCCATTTCTACTTATATGGTTGACCTTCCTTAATGTAAATTTAGGACTTGGCATTTGTGTAACAAACCCTTCCAAAATTTGGTGTCTTAAAACAACAGTGACTTATTTTTGACTAGGTTTAGCTTGGTGGTTACTCCTGCAGTTCCTCACTCATTTAGGAGCCTGGCTGGGGCTGGAATGTCTGAGATGGGCCCTTATCCACAAGGGTCTCTCTTTTTTGTGGCTTCTCATCATCCGTAGTCAAGCCTGAGCTTCTTTACAGCCAAAAGCTGGCTTCTGAGAGGATTTGTTCCAGGAAGACAAGCCCCGGTGTGCAATCACCTATTAAACCTCTGAGTGTGGCACTTACTGATGCATCATTGGTCAAAACAAGTCACATCGGGCTTCCCTGGTGGCGCAGTGGTTGAGAGTCTGCCTGCCGATGCAGGGGACACGGGTTCGTGCCCCGGTCCGGGAAGATCCCACATGCCGCGGAGCGGCTGGGCCCGTGAGCCATGGCCATTGAGCCTGCGCGTCCGGAGCCTGTGCTCTGCAGCGGGAGAGGCCACAACAGTGAGAGGCCCGCGGACCATCAAAACAAACAAATAAACAAACAAAAAAACAAATCACATGGTCAAACCCAGAGTCAGTGTGGAAGGGAACTGCACAAAGTCATGGATTCTAAGAGGTGTGGTTCACTGGGGGCCACAAATACTACAGTCTACCATATTTACCCTTATTAAACTTCATTGTTAAACTTTTGAGAGGGAGTATTTTTTTTTTCTCATGTCTTTTCAAAATCCAAATTTTTCTGGATATGGGCAAGCCTGATGATGATGAGGGAGATGAGGAGGAAGATGCTTCATTTATTGTCCACTGTGTGCCAGGTTGTTCTTTACATATTTATGATTCATGAAAAAAATCCCAAGGACAGAATTATTACTCCCATTTTACAGATAAGGAAAGAGATTCAGAGAACCTCAGTAAGTTCCTCAAAGTCTCACAATTTGTTGAAGGCAGGATTTCAGCCTAGATCTCTAATTCCAAAGCATGTACATTTCCCTGCAAAAAATTGTTTTTCAAATTCTAATAAGGAGCTCAAGAAGTCAGACAATGCAAAGTAACTTTTCTTTCTCTGGAGTTCTTTAAATAATCTCATTTTGTCCTAGGGTATTTTGGTTTCTTTTGTTTTATGCAGCTAATTCCCCTAAGCAGTGAAGGAGCCCCAAAGTGCTGATCATACAGAGGGGCTGGGATGTTTAAATATATGAATGAAGATTCTGATAAGACTTTATATACATAGCTATAAGGCAGGAATCCTATACAAAAGAGCTAGGTTTGAAATGGAAGTCAATCTTAACTCCATCCATACTGTCTGAATTGCCAGCCTAACTGGCCTCCAAGTAGAGAACTATGCTTTTTTCTTTATCTACTCTGGTAAATTATTAAAGGGCTCTTCTGCCCAATGGGGAGATCATTAACTACCTGGGAGGTAGCAAAAGGCATCTGGCAGGTGCAGCAGGGTGAACCAGGGCAGCTCCGATTAGGATGGCAGAACCGAGCTTCCTCAGGCAGCTTCCACTGGTGGCCGGAATGACAGAAAGGCCCCCACTGGGCGGGGGTGTGGGGTGCGGATGGGCCAGTGGGCAAGAATGAAGGCAAGGATGGGATGGGGGAAGGGGGCCTCCCCTGTTCAGCCTGAAACTCATTTTTAAATTTTAAACTCATTTAGGCAATAAAAATCCCATTTGCATGATTGAATGTGTACCAATATGTACCTGCACTTACCCACACTCCCTCCTACCTGTCATGGAGGCTGGAACTGACAGGTGACAGCCCTTTTACATGTAAAAGAAAAGGCTGGGGCAAGAGCCAGATTGGTCACTGGAGAAACATTTGTGCAGATGACACAGGAGAGCAGAAGTGAGCTGGAGTCACAGACCCTCAGCCCAACCTCTTCAGGTCGCAGGTGAGGTGACAAGGGAGGTTGTGACATGGCCAAGGCCACTGACTTCATTCGCGCCAGAGATTGGGATAGAATCCACATCTCCCACTTCTAGGGCAGGGCTTTTTCCTTGGCATTGGGTGCTGTTGCCAATCTCAGTAGCTTTAACCAGTGCGGTGGGCAGACCGTGGAAAGCACTTTTCCTAAGGAGTCAGGGGACTTGAGCGCCTAAGTCTTGGCCTTTAGACCAACAACTCACAGCCTATTTAGTTTCGTGTCCTGGTTCTACCCTTCACTTACTGCTCATTTTGGAAAGTGGTTGCGTGGGCTTCCCTAGTGGAGCTGTGGTTGAGAATCTGCCTGCCAATGCAGGGGACATGGGTTCGAGTCCTGACCCGGGAAGATCCCACATGCCGTGGAGCAACTAAGCCCGGGAGCCACAACTACTGAAGCCCGCGCGCCTAGAGCCCGTGCTCTGCAACAAGAGAAGCCACCGCAATGAGAAGTCCGCGCACCGCAACAAAGAGTAGCCCCCGCTTGCCGCGACTAGAGAAAGCGCGCGTGCAGCAACGAAGACCAAAGGCGGCCAAAAATAAATAAATAAATAAACAAATTTATTTAAAAAAAGGAAAGTGTGGGAGGAGGGAGACGCAAGAGGGAAGAGATATGGGAACATATGTATATGTATAACTGATTCACTTTGTTATAAAGCAGAAACTAACACACCATTGTAAAGCAATTATACCCCAATAAAGATGTTAAAATAAATAAAAATAAAAAAATAAAAAACACAGAAAAAAATAATTAAAAAAATAAAAAAAGGAAAGTGGCTGTAGCTATTGGAGAACTCTCTTGCTTGTGAATCTGACCTCAGCTTTTCAATCCACAAAATGGGCCCCAAGTAAAGCCTCTCACTCACTCCCTGCTCAAGGATCTCGGAAGGATTCCCTGCAGTAACATGTGGTTCATCTTGAGTGAGAGTCATTCTTCACAATTCACACGTGTGGTGCCAGACTCAGCCGTGTGCAGCCTTTGGTTCGCTCTGCTCTCGCAACACACACATGAAAAATCACTTTTTTTTTTTTTTTTGACTTGGTGGATGATCCTTTCCCTTTGAGGATGGTTGTACACCAGGCCAATTATGGGGTTAAACTTGGTAAGGAAAGGGATGGATGGAGGTAAGAGCCCGGGAGAAAGATTTGTCCACGATTACTTAAACTTATTTAATAGAGGTGTGCCTACTCCTTGCTGAGACCAGTGTCTGGGGTTAAATGTCCCTGTCCTTCGGCAGGTCACCATCTGTGGAAGAGGCAGATCAAAACAAATCATTTTAATTCCCCGGGAATGTGAGAGGAGGTTACACAGCATAGCCAGGGCCAGAGATGAGACCAGAACCCACATCTCCCACCTCCCAGGACGGGAATTTTCCCTCCACCCTGGAGCTGTCGCCAACCTCAGAGGTATAAGGAGTGTATTGGGCAGACACGTTGCCAGCACATTTCTCTAGGAGCCTGGAGTCTGGGGGTGAGAGAGGCATGCACAAAGCCTTGTGGAGCCCCTGATTCTGCCTGGAGCAGCCCAAGGAGGAGACAGGAGTGGACGAGAGCTTTGGGAAAGGCATCCCAGGCAGAGGGAACAGCCTGGGCAGAAGCGTGGAGGTCCTCGGTAGCTGTGGGCCACTCTGCCGGGTGGTGGCCTTCAACCCCCTGCACAGCACGGCCGCCTTCGCGTTCTTCCCCGTGGGAGGCCTCCCAAGGACGTCCAGAGAGCTCTGCCTCAGGTTCTTATTGTCTGAGGTCACTGAGCCTCCCAAAAGTATTTCAGGAATGTGGAGGCCTGACTCACTCTCTTCCTTGAGCTCACAGTCCGAAGTTCATAAAACCGCTTTCCCCTTTAGTCATTCTTATTCAAACATCGGTTCACATGCTTCACAGATGGAGCTGGCAGGAGGAATCCAGGGACACATTTTTTGCTTAGGATGTGAAAGTAGATGAGGAGTGAAGGAGATCAAGGAGAGATTATTCACCAAGAGCCAGGCCCCTAGGCAGGGGCTGTTGATGTGCACAGAGAACGGCTGGCTTGCTCAGAGCAGAGACCCCAGCAGAAACGAAAGCGGTGGAAGCAATCCTTTCAGGCCTCAGTTTCCTCATCTGTAAACAGGGACAATAACCATGCCTACTTCGGAGAGTCATGATAAAGATAAAGATTAAATGAGTTAATCCATGCAAAGCACTCAGACTATTGCCTGATACATTATACGCACTCAATAAATACTAGCTTATTATTAATATCATTACTCATAGTTGGCAAAGAGTGAGTTTTCTAAACAGAGTGATGGGGAGAGAGGAAGTCTTCCTGGAATAGGATTGCATGGGTTACACCTGAAAGGAAAAGCTCCCCTGCAGTGTGTGGAATTGTCTGGCAGAGGACTGGGACATGGCACACAGTGGGAAGGGTAGTGCCAAGGCTCAGAAGAGAAGAAACCTAAGTGTCACATCTGACCAGATGCCAAAGACAAAGCTGCAACTAAAATACTTCTTCTGGATGGGAAACATGTATCAAAATGTCCAGAGAATAAACAAAGGGGACACTGAAGAGACATTTAGGACGTGGGCTGGGCATACAAATAGCCCAGTGCAAGTTTCCAAATTGGTGTTATTCACCTTATATCTCCTGGGCCATGTAGGCAATGACATTGTCAGCAAGGTAGGCAGGCCAAGAACGGATCAGGTGCTCTGTTTTCCTCCTTCCTAACTCCAGCTCACTTTAGAGGATTGAAAATGCCAGGAGACTTTCAAA